>NW_019230613.1:328532-375381 GCF_002742605.1 Olea europaea var. sylvestris
TATATATATATATATAATGCAATTTTATAAATATATGCTAAATATGAAAATAACATTAGAATGATTATAATTTCAAAAAACAAAAAAGAAAAAGAAAAAAGAAAAAATAAAAAAGTCTTTTAAGTAGGATGTGATTATTAAGAATTACCCAATAGAGAATCTTACACTTGCCTCTACATATTGTTTGAGATTTTTTTTTTCATTTTTATTTTTTTTTTGTTTTGTTTATGAATTTGTGTTCGCAAAAATAAAAGGTTTTGTCAAAAAGACCTAAACTGTCTAAGGCGAGTTTGGAATTTTAATAGTCGATTGTGATCCCCTCACCTGGAAGCCTTTTAGTTGCGCGTTATACAAATCAATAAACGAAAGCAACATTATTAAGGACAAACCCACTTTAGATTCAGGAAAGTGAAAACTTACTTTTGGGGAAATTCTAGATCAAGAAAGCCCTATTTTCAGAAATTTTCAGTTAAATCGTGGTTCTGATTAGTTCCATTTTTGCCTTTCGTAGATGACTAGAGGACCCAGTCAACTAAGAGAGAGAAAATCAGGAGAAAAAATCGTCCAAAGTTTCTACACTTCCTTAGGACTTATAAACGGGACCTAACCCACAATCTGATAAAACATTTGGGTGCCATAGAGATGATCTATTGAAAGGTGAGGTTGAATGGACATGAGTTTCATAGGGTTGATGTCATTTTTCACTTGCTTAAGACCCTTAAAAATTATTGGAAAGATTTTGTTGAATGGATTGATGTAATGTTCGGTCGTCAGATATCTTCCTAACTACTAATTGCCAATCTTAGAGAGAGGTAGGCCATTAATTGTGAAGATTACGATGATATGGAGAGGCGTGAGGGGTATGAGCTTGATCATCGTCGTCGCTTGTGTGACTCACCTCCTTACATTGATCATTCATAAATAATAGAGGTTTATAGATTACATCCCGATGTCTTTAATAAAAGAAGAAGACATTGAAGAAAATCAAGAAGAGAGTGCTGGAAGTAATTATTAGACTATAGTCATTAATGTTATGAATTTTGCTTTTAAGTATAAGATTTTCCGTTTTATATGGACGCTTGGTATGCTTTGTAATCCCTTTTCATATACAAATTTTTAAGAACTTATAAATAGAATATGTTATTACTCTCTTCTCGTTTAGTCTTTAATTTCCTTAATTGTGTTTTGCTCAAGGATATGACACCCCGACGTAGAAGAACAAACAATAGAAATGAACAATCCCAACAACATCAACCTATTGCGATCAATCCATAGCTTGCCTAGTAATTTCTGCCCATGATGTAAACTCTCACTCGAACTATAGTGCCGACACCACAACCTCCTCAGCAGCCGACGCCACCACCTGTGCCACCATAACCTTCGTCGACTCAAGAAGTAGTAGTAGACACTAAAACCACTGCCATGGTTGTAGAGCAATTCAGGAAACATCCTCCGACTTTAGGGACAACACAAACCTTTTGGAAGCAGAAGATTGGTTGGTAAGCATAGAAAGAATCCTTGAACTTATTGACTGTCTGGATCCCAGAAAGGTTATATGTGCAACATTTATGCTGCATGAAGGTGCTAGATGCTGGTAGGAGTCCACCGCGAGGTCAAGGATTTTCGATTACGTTTAGACGTGGAACGAGCTTAAGGAATCCTTTATGAAGAAGTATTACCCTATGAATGTTCAAAATTGAAAGGAAATAGAGTTTCTCACATTGACACAAGGCTCAATGTCATTATCTGAATATAAGCATAAGTTTGAAGACTTATCTCATTATGTCCTCACTTTTGTGGACAAGGAGGAGAAGAAGGGAAGACGTTTCGAACAAGGTTTGAGGGATGATCTGAGGCATGCTGTGGTAGTACTTGAACTGGGAATTTACCATGAGATGCTAGCAAAAGCATAGCTGGTAGGTTTCAGAGGGATGTGCTAGTGGAGAGAATAAGCAGTAGTATGGACAGTTGGAGAAACGAAATGGGGTAGATAATAAGGGCAAAGTAAATAAGAACATTTCAAATAAAGATAAAAGCGATCCTTCTCAAGTTGGCAATAAGAGCTTTCACTTTGTGGTAAGTGCCAGAAACACCATTAGGGAGCTTGTATTTTGGGAACGAACATATGTTTTCAATGTGGAGAACGAGAACACATAGCCATGTTTTGCTCTAAGAACAAACAACTTGGGAACAGAGGTAAGGATCTTTGCAATGACGGAGCTGGAAGAGGATCAAGATCGAAATGTTTTGGTAGGTAATATCCTCATATCTGACTTATTAACCTATGTATTAATATATTATGGCACAACTCTTTCCTTTATATACCTTAAGTTCATACATAAACTGGGTGTAATGGTTGAATTTACACATTTTCCCTTAGTAGTATCTATTCCCTCGGGGAATATGTTGAATGTTGATCATGTTGTTAAAATGGCAATGATAGAAATTGATGATAGATCATTGGAAATGGAGTTGTATGTGATAGATATGAATGGATTTTATGTGATTCTCGAGATGGAGTGGCTATCCAAGAATCACGCGAAAATTCTTACTTTGAGAAAAAAGTGGTCTTTCTAATACTAGGAGAAGAGAAAATTTGTTTATCTATAACAAGGGATAAACCCATATCCCACGTCATTTCTGCTATGAAATCACAATGGATCTTACAATCGAAAGATAGTGTAGGAATATATATGTCAGTGATAGGAAATGAGGAAAACAACGAGTTGACAGTTAATGATATTAGATGGTAAGGGAATATCCATAAGCTTTTTTCTGAAGAATTGCCTTGCATGCCACCAAGACAGGAGGTAGAGTTCACAATCAATATTACTCCTGACTCTACACCCATATCTAAGGCTCTTTATAGGATGGCACCGAAGGAGTTGAAGGAACTAAAAGTACAGATAGAAGAATTATTAGAAAAAGAATTTATTTGGCCTAGTGTTTCACCATAGGGAGCGCCAGTGCTGTTTGTTAAGAAGAATGATGGCTAAATGAGAATGTGCATAGATTGTTGGAAATTGAAGAAAATCACCATAAAAAATAAGTATCCTCTCCCCAAGATAGAGGACTTGCTAGATCAACTTCAGGGACAGTGGTGTTTTCCAACATTGACTTGAGATCTGGTTACCATCAATTAAGAATCAATGCGGATGACATCTTGAAGATAGCATTTAGAACTCAGTATGGACATTATGAATTTTTAGTTATGCCATTTGATTTAACTAACAATTCGAGAGTCTTTATGGATTTGATAAATCATGTCTTCCACTAGTGTCTTTATTGGTTTGTTATTGTGTTCATCGATGATATCCTGAAAGTAAAGAGGAGCATGAAGAGACTTAAGGATAGTACTAAGAGTCCTACAGAAGGAGACTTTATGGAAAGTTCAAGAAATGTGAGTTTTTGTTGGAATGGATGGCATTCCTTGGACATGTTGTCACAGCTGGATGCATAGACATTGATCTAAGCAAAGCGAAGATAGTGTTAAATGGTTGATGCCAAGGAATATAAGAGAAATTCATAGATTTTTGGGCTTGACAGGATACTGTAGAAGGTTTATTGAAGGATTCTCCAAGATGGTAGGACCATTAACTCAAGTAACACATAAGGGTGCAAGTTTGATTGGGTAGAGAAATGTGAGGAGAGTTTTGAGGAACAGAAACAGAAACTAGTAAATGCTCTAGTATTAGCTATACCTGAAGGATCAAAGGGTTTTGTCATTTACAATGATGCCTCTAAGTAGGGAATATGATGTGTCTTAATGCAGTAAGGTAAAGTGGTTTTCCTACGTACGAAGACAATTGAAGTCACATGAGCAAAACTATCATACGCACGACTTCAAAGTTGCTGCGATAGTTCATGCACTAAAAATTTGGAGCAAAACTACCATACGCATGACTTAGAACTTGTTACGGTAGTCCATACACTAAAAATTTGGAGGCATTACCATTTATGAAGGTAAGTGTGACATTTATACAGACCACAAGGCCTCAAGTACATCTTCACTCAGAAGGAGTTGAACATGAGACAGAAAGGATGGCTTGAGTTGGTAAAAGATTACGATTGCAACATTCACTATCACCTAGTGAAGGCAAATGTTGTAGAAGACGCCTTGAGTCGTAAAGTGAAAAGTCAGGTGGCGACCTTGACCATATAAGAACCTTTATTGAAAGAGTTTGAGAGATTAAACCTTGAAGTGGTCACAACACCGTCAAGTGCTATTGCTCAGATGACAACACTTTCAATTCAACCAACACTCCGTGATAGGATTAAGGACAGTCAGAAAGCCGATCAGTGATTTGAATTCATTAAGTCAGAGATTGATAAAAGAAGCAAAAAGATTTCACAATGGATAAGGACAAGATCTCATATTATCAAGGATGCTTATGCGTACTTGACTTCAAGGAGTTGAAGAACCAAATATCAGAAGAGATTCACTTCACTCCTTATTCAGTACATCTAGGAGGTATAAAGATGTATCGAGACCTTAAGGAAGTATTTTGGTGGAAAGTGATGAAGAGAGATATAGCCGAGTATGTTGAATGGTGTTTAGTATGTCAACAAGTGAAAGCGGAACACTAACAGCCATCAGGGTTACTTGAACCGTTAGAAGTTTCGGAATGAAAATAGAACCATGTAATTATGGACTTTGTGGTCGATTTTCTAAGGTCAACAAGGGGTAATGAGGCTATTTGGGTCAATGTGGATCGACTTACCAAATCGGCTCATTTTTTGCCAGTTCGGTTGACATTATCAATGGATCAATTGGCATAGTTGTATGTGAATAAGATATTAAGGTTACATGGTGTATTTGTTTCAATTGTATCAGATAGAGATCCAAGGTTCACATCGAACTTTCTGTAAAAGCCTGCACCAAGCTATGGAAACTAAGCTAAAATTTAGCACGGCTTTTTACCCTTAAATAGATGTTGGGTTTGAGGGAACGATTCAAACACTGGAAGATATGCTTCGAACATGTGTCCTCGAGTTTAAAGGACATTGGGTGTAACATTTACCCTTGATTGGGTTCGGATACAGCAACAACTATCACGTCTCTATTGCCATGGCACCATATGAGGCATTATATGGGAGGAAGTGTAGATCACCAGTTCATTGAGGTGAGATCGGTGAACGAAAGATTTTAGGGCCAGAGATCATTGAACAAACAGTGCAGGCTATTAAGAAAATTCGAGCTAGTATGAACTTTGTCCAGGATAACCAAAAGAGTTATGCTGACAGAAGAAGTAAGAAATTGAAATTTTTGGCAGGTGACACAGTATTTTTTAAGGTTGCACCAATGAAATGGGTATTATGTTTTGGTAAGAAATGAAAATTGCGACCAAGATTCATTGGTCTGTTTGAAATCTTGCAACATATTGAAAATGTCACGTATTAGTTGGCTTTAGCCCCATAACTTTCAACTGTGCATGACGTCTTTCATGTGTCAAAGCTTTGAAAGTACGTCCCTGATCCAAATTTTGTAGTCAACCACCAGTTCATTGATTTACAACGAGGTTTGAACTATGAGAAAGTTCTAATAAGGGTCATTAATAAGAAATTTCAAGTACTTAGAAATAGGGTGATACCCTTAGTAAAAGTACAATGGCGCAATCAGTCCATCGAAGAGGCAACTTAGGAGAGAGAGGTAGAGATGCGAGCTAAGTATCCTCAAATCTTCCACGAATTTCAAGGTAAATTTCGAGGACGAAATTTATTATTAAGATGATAGATTGTAATACCCATACTTAGTGCCTAATTGCAATTTAGGTTTGGCCCATTATAAAAAAAATTTGAAAAATAGACATGATTAATATTTTTGCCCGACCAATCACATGGAAGTCCATTAGGTGAAATTATAGGCCAACCTTTTTGTTTTATTTTTCTTTTTGACCTTAAACCCAAGTTGTTAAAATTTTATATAATTTTTATTAAATAATGGAGATAATGTTTTAATTTTATTTTCATTTAGTTAGATTGAAATTTTAAATAATTGAGATAAAAATCAAATGAATATTAAGATAATACTTTAATGTATTTATATTTTATTTAATGCTAAATGATAATTGAGATAATGTTTCAATGTTATTTCTTTCAATTAAAATTGAAATATTAAATCATATAGACAATATTTTGATTTATCTATACTTTATTTAATTTTAGAAATTAAGAGGATAATTTATTGTTTTTTAAATTCATTGTCTTATCCTGTTAGCTGAAATATTGTTGAGACAATAATAAGATTTTGTCACTTCTAAGATTCAAGTTTCAATTAAATTAGAACTCTTAAAGCATGTTGGTTTCTATAAATAGACATCATATGTCCCATTTTCAAGTACATTCATTTCTCTTTAAAATGCACACAAATACAAATATAGTATCTTCTTTAGTATGTGGGCCAAGAGTTGAAATTCCAAATATTCCAGTATTTCTCTTATCATTTTCATAAGATATAGTAGGTGTATAAGTATTTTCTTTATACCACCTATGTTCGGAATAGATTTTCATGTCTCCCTTTGTATGTATGTATGTATGAAATTCCTTAAATTCTGTAAAAACATTAATCCATGTACTTATATGCTTATTGAGATTTTGTATTACACCCATTTATTTCTTTTCAGGAAATAGATGGTTCGTGGCAATTAAGGCATGAGAAGGATGGCAAATTGGCAAGTGAAAGAAATCCACCAAGCTTTTATTTTTTTTTATTTAAGAACTTATTTAACTATTGGTTTGATACTAAGATTATTAAACTTCTAGTATTGTATTTTATGTTGACGTCAAAATTTTATGTATTCAATCTTATAGTTTCATGAAATTATTTGAATAAATTTCAAGCTAATAGAATCTAAGATTTTAAAAGTACAATATAATGTTTAAGATATGATTTTAGTGGCACTTGAACTTTGGAACTCGGGTCTTTACAAACATAATCAACAATAATATAAAAATAAGAGGAGATTTAGAAAAGAAAGCATTAGAAGTCACGTCGAAGACGCTGTCCTAAAGTCGTCTTGCGTTCTCCTCGTGTGGGTTCTTTTGGTATAAGGCTCCAGATAAAACTCATGTAGCTCACAATTGATTCTTCTTTTATGGACACGATCATAGAAAGATAAGTGAATGAACATTTATCAAGTTGTCAAAAGTATAAAAATATAGTATGAATAGTATAAAATATAATCCTTCAACTTGTCTTTTTCTAGTTCTTTCTTTTAATGAAATATCACCTCATCTTATAGATGAATATCAACCCCTCACAATTAAACCATTAAAATATAAGTTACCATATGAATTATGATGTTTTTAACTTGTGTAAAACTGAAAAATTTAATAAAAATAGAAAATTAAGCGGTTTTAATTTTGAAAGATTGAAACTTATTTTAAGTTACAATAATCCCCCACAAATTTTAAAATTTCAAAATAAATATATAGTAGCAACGTTATGCTGTGTAATGGGTATAAGTATCTTTTAGACTTGAACTTTACTCAATGATAATAATTTTCATAATGGACTAGGTATTGAATTAGGTTACTTTGGCTGAACTTCTATTGTTCCATATACAGTATTGATTTATGTTCTAGTTCAAAGCGGAAGCGCTCTTAATGGCTATAGGCTATAATCTTGATTTTAATAAGAGTCTTTAAGGAATAGTCCAATCCCATAACTAGGGCATCATGTCAATTCTTACATAGGTGAGTTCTCCAAGAATGTGTGTGACTCATAAATCATGAAAATTATCGTTTCAGTACTCATTCGGGGCTAAATCCTTCCTAACATCACATTATTATTAGCACTATCATCATCGGGATGAGTATAAATTTTATAGTGTTATTACGAGTCATGAAGTATGATTGTTTCTACCTCATTGAACCTTTTTCATGGGATCTTCAATCATAAATGTTGGGTTACTCAGAGGTGACTCCCTTATGAGCTTAAGCCCAACCCTTTCCATTTATTATGTCCATTACAAACTATCATTTATTTCATGTCCCTCTTGGACAATAATTTGATACAATCAATTTGCAAAACTTTTATTCTTTACCTACATATCTACAAAATCTTCTAAAATTTCCAAAATATCAATATCACATATCTAAGTTTAGTAAGATAAACACACGAAATTTTAATATTGATTTTAGTAATACGTTTGAGCAGATGCCTCTATTCTACTCATGTATTTCACTTGCAATCTTTAGATTCAAGCCGAATACTTATCTTTAATGTCATGATAATTATGAATAATCATGGATAAAGTACATATATTCAAAATTTTTAATACCCCACATTGCAAGGATTTTAAACATTCTCACTTGGACAACATATTGAACACAATGATACTCATGTATCGCAAAACATTAGATAATAAGAATTAACATAACCATAAAGTATCAAATATGATTTAACAATATTAATCTAAGTAAACATACTTTCATAGTAATAAAATAAACCTTGGATACAAAATACTTGCAATTTTGTATTCCAAATTAGTTGAACATCGTGTCAAAATTTAATTAGACTATGAAGTAATTTTCAAATATAGTACATCAAATATTCCGCAAAAGAAATATTGTTTTGATTAAGCACAATCACGTGAACTTCTAGCAAATATAGAATATAACTCAAATTCATCGTTCATCCAAATTCATTTTAATAACTTAAAATTTTGACGACTCATATAAAATTTAAAATAAATAAGTGCCAAATAAATTATTATAATTATTAAGATTTGAAGCTTTCCAAGCTTAAATCAAAATGAATCATACTACATGGTAGTATTTATTTTTCACATCAAAATATGAGTCACATAACTAAATTGAATAATAATAAATTACTATTACTTACTGGAGTTACAATTTAGGTTTTCTAAAATATTAATTAATTACATTATTAAAGGTTAAATCTTTTAACCATTTGTTCAAAATAAAATTCATGGAATTCTCATGTAATCAATATAATTCAACCAATTCATGTGCATGACTACATACTAGTTTTGGTCATATAATATATGATGATAACATCGCACTGAGCAGGCTAGAATTTGTATTACAACTTCAGTGTAACTATTCACATTAAAATTAGAGATAATGCCAAAAAATTGGCAATCTTATCTGATTATGATCCACCAAATCATGTTGCTGCAACATAAGTGGAGTATATGCGTTCGATACATACTCTCATGTTTTGCTAAATGTATTCCGGTAGATCAACAAAAGAGGAAAAGCGTACTGCAACATAGATATACATGTATTCGAGAAATTCGTTAAAGTTCAGACAGCAAACGAGGTTTTTATTAGTTATAAATTCCACTTTCTAGAGTTGTTTATTTTTAGGAAAATCTGTTGTATATTCTTAATAAGCACGGTTCTTGGCCAAATATGTTTCAACATTTTTAGAAGTTCGACAATATCATCTCGATAACCAATCTAGAACGGTACTGTACTTGAAATCTTGAACAACAGGATTATTAAATGTGATCTTAGTATCACGACATGCAAATCTATGGTGCTACAAAGTGCAGTAGAAACTTTTGGAATGCATGTGAACCTTAAAAAATTAAATTACGAACATTTGATCTTCCCACCACCCCAATTGAACAAACCAATACAGAAGAACTTCATGGTAATCACACAGCAATTGAAACTCGAGAAATTTCCTCTTTCTATGCCACTAGCGTTATTTTCTTGACAATTCTTTCGCTACGAACCTTCGGAATTTTATTTTATAAGTGGAAAGTTTTAATTCCTTTAACCCTTTAAGCACATGAAATGAAACAACCAAAGTAACCTACTTATAATTACCCTCTTTTGAAAGTCTATCGTTGAGGAATGAAAGGAGGGACGGAAGGGAAGCATCCGAATTTAGGATGGTGGAATGGAGCCTGGAGGAAGCTTGGGGTGTGGAGGGGTGGGTTTCTTGTAGAATGGTGGGAGTGGTTTATGAATTGGACTTGGTGATGGAAGTGGCTTTACTATTGGAGGGATGTATATTGGTGGCTTTGGCTTGTAGATTGGAACGGGTGGTGGAAGTGGCTTTACTATCGGAGGTTTGAAAACTGGTGGCTTTGGCTTTGGTTTGTAGATAGGGGCTGGTGGTGGAATTGGCTTTATCACCGGAGGTTTGTAAACTGGTGGCTTTGGTTTGTAGATTGGAACTGGTGGTGGAAGCGGCTTTACCACCGGAGGTTTGTAAATTGGTGGCTTTGGCTTTGGTTTGTACATTGGAACTGGTGGTGGAAGTGGCTTTACCACCGGAGGTTTGTAAACTGGTGGCTTTGGCTTTGGTTTGTATATTGGAGTTGGTGGTGGAAGCGGCTTTACTACCGGAGGTTTGCAAACTGGTGGCTTTGGAGGCTTGCAACCTGGTGGCGGCTTCGGAGGTTTGCAACCTGGTGGGGGCTTAGGAGGCTTGCAACCTGGTGGGGGCTTCGGAGGCTTGCAACCTGGTGGGAGCTTCGGAGGCTTGCAACCTGGTGGTGGCTTTGGAGGCTTGCAACCTGGTGGGGGCTTTGGAGGCTTGCAACCTGGTGGTGGTTTTGGAGGCTTGCAACCTGGTGGGGGCTTTGGAGGCTTGCAACCAGGCTTTGGCTTTGTTTTGTAGATTGGAATTGGAGGTGGAAGCGGCTTTACTGGAGGCTCTGGCTTGTAAATGGGGACGGGAGGAGGAAGTGGCTTTGGCTTGTAAATGGGGACAGGAGGAGGATGTGGTTTTGGCTTGTAAATAGGGACGGGAGGAGGAAGTGGCTTTGGCTTGTAAATGGAGACAGGTGGAGGAAGTGGCTTTTTGTAAATGGGAACTGGGGGAGGAAGTGGTTTTTTGTAAACTGGCGGGGATGGCGGAAGAGGCCGTGGGTGTCCAAAGTTTTTCAATGGTGGAAAGTAAGCCTTAGGGGAGTGTTTCTTCCATGGATGAATGGGCAAAGGTGGATACTTAAAGAATGACCACAAGAATGTAGAAGTGCACAATGCAGTGGAGAATTTGAGATTTCCATTAGGGCTGAATGTGTGTTTTCCATTGGTTATCGACTTTAGGACAACTTTAGAGTCCTCGAGGCCATTGAGAGCTGGACATGGTGCTGCTGATGTGCTATGAAGCTGTGCATAACATTCCTCTTTGAGTTTCCCATCTTGAACAATCTCCTCAGGAAGTGAAACCTTGAATTTTCCTTCTTTATCAAGCTCTCCAACTCCCACTCTTTTTGTTTCTCCATTTTGAAGCTTGCAATCAATGGTCACCCTAAGCCCTGCAAAAATGATTGCTTATTGGTGAAGTGTAAAGCTGAAAAGCTACGTGGTCGTGTTATACAGGATTCCAAAGAGGAATAGCATTCATGTATGGTGGTTTGCATATAAACACTGTTTTATCAAGAATACACTGTAAAAAGTACATTAACGGCGTGCTTTCTTTATTTACAGCATGCAACGCACGCCGTAAAAGGATGCGAGCATTTACGGCATGACTTTATATGGCATGCGCCTGTACACCCTAAAAATAAACTTTGTTGTAGTGCATGTCTTGTCGGTGAGATTGATACAATAGTACTGGACAATATTTTATTATACCATCAATTTTGTCATCCGTATCAATAGATAATCAAACAAATAGAAGTACATAAAAAGATTGTATAGTACCTGAAGCAGCCTGACTCGTTTTAATGTTATTCTCCTTGCAGTCAGCACATTCTCCCACCCC
Organism: Olea europaea var. sylvestris; assembly: GCF_002742605.1. NCBI lineage: Eukaryota > Viridiplantae > Streptophyta > Magnoliopsida > Lamiales > Oleaceae > Olea > Olea europaea. The sequence continues at coordinate 340,225 of NW_019230613.1, forward strand.
CACAACTTCGATGGTCTTTTCATCCCCATGGCAGAAGCTTGTTGCGAATAACAAGTACACGAAGAAGCCCAGAATGGCCCCTCGGCAAAGCGGATGAACCCGCATTGGGACCTTCTTCTAAGGCCGAGCCTTGAAGACAGTAGAGAGGGAGAAAAGGAGAAATGGCCCAAGAATGAAGGGCAAGCTTCAATATACTGAAGCTTGTTTGGTGAGTGTTTAGTGTTAGAAATGTTCGTTATATATAATAATTTAGGCAAGTGATTTTGTGATGATCACACCGACAGTGAACTTAATGTATCTCACGAGGTTTGGTCCATTGATATTGACTACAAGCCCATCATTTAGAAAGAAAAAAATTAGCTGAAAAATGGGAGTTTCAAAGGCCATTATTTTCACTGAATTAACGAGGTTTCAACTGCACAATGTCTTTTTTCCATCAATAAATCTGCTTGTCACCTCTTTGCTTTATGAAATCCATGTTTGCGTTACGAAACTATCGTCAAACCAATTCGTCTATATATTTAACACCATTTCACGTGCAAGTCAAATTCTTTTTCTCATCAAAGGTGTGAATTGAGTACAATTTCACTTGTACACGTTTCACAAACTGGTGGTGATGGTTAGAATTGAATATTTAGTAAAAGTGTGTCGAATGAAAGAAAATGAATTTATGGGAATCTCATGGGGTTATACTACCTTTTAATTATTGAGTTCTAGCAATCCCGCTGTTGGGAAGCAGAAAAGATAAATATCAACTTCCCATGAAATTTCGTTATTTTTCAAAATTAGGGGTGGCCGCGGTTCGGTTCGTTTCTTTTTAGAACCGAACCGAACCAAAATTCTCGGGTATCTAGTAATTGGAACCGTCGGGTCCAAATATAATTATGGAACCGTTCGGGTTCGATTCCGTTCGGTTCTGTACTATAATTAAATTTTTTAACATTTATAACAATATTATATAAATACAACTAATGATACATTCAATGGTTTTGGAATGCCATAGATTAGTGGACTACTTTGTTCAAATGATCGCTACGGTCAAATTTTCGATCGGTAGAGGTCCCAGCTTCGATCGGAGGTCACAGTATCGGCCAATGATTGTATATGTTTTGAAATGTCAGCGAGGCTGCAAGAGTGAGTGCGAGAGTCGAGACAACTTTATGCACTTTAATGTAGGTGTTTAGAGTTATTTAGTAGATTGGATCTTGTTGGGCTAAGAAATGAAACAATAAAATGGGTAATGGGGTCAAAAATTAAAAAATTAGAAATGAAACAAATTATTGAGCCAAAAATTTGGATTTAGAAATTGTTAATTTGTTTAGAAAAAATTAAAATTAAAATAATTTGATTTACTCAATATAAAAAAAATTAGAAAGATTCGATTTTTGGTTTAGAACCGAGAACCGAACCGTACCCGTCGATTTTCAATTCAGATACCCGTTCGGGTATTTAATTTGACAAGAACCGTTGGGTTCGGTTCGGATTCGATTCGATCGATTCGATTCGGGAGATTTGCCCAGCCCTATTCAAAACTATAATTCTGTGCTAGTTAATGATAGTTGGTACCATTAATTTAGAACGCCATATGTGTATGTGCTTATTATTATTGGTTTATAATTATATTATACATACACACTAATAATTTTTGTTGAAGAAAATAAAATAAAATAAATAATTTTTTTCTCGTGCCATTAGAGATATTTAATTTAAACATGGTGTGGAGATTGAAAAATGTCTTGACTTTAAATTTAACTACAAAAATTAATTTTTATTCTATTATAAGTTCTATTACTCAATTGAAGTCTGGAGATGTTGAGGCCGTGGCTCTTTGCGAGGGACATTCCATGGCCAAAAAACTTGGTTTTACGCTTTGATAATCATAGCATAATTCTCTCTTGGTTGTTTGTTCTTGGATTTTCTTTATGTTCCAAAGAGCTCTTTCATTTTTTTTATTTTATTTTTTTTTTTTTTGACATTGTTGCTTTATTGCGATACGTCAGTTATTACTTTTTGCTTATTTACGTGAAAGTTTATATTGTTGTGTCTGATTGTATTCTAACGTTACTTTCTTCCGTTCTTTGCGACGATATGTAATAATGAATTTTCACTTGAGCTTTTGATGAACAAATTAATTTTACTTAGACTATGAAAGTGTCTATATATATATGTGTGTGTGTGTGTGTGTGTGTGTGTGTGAGGGTGTTTGATACCAATTTTTATGGAAAAATGAATTTTAAAATAGTAGATTGATGTAGAATGTGTAGATGAAAAATAAGAAAAAGTTTTTTATTTATGAAAAATGTGTGGTTAAAAAGAAGAGTTAGAAAAATGTATTTTGATAAAAATGAGAATCAAACGGGGTTGGGTGTGTAAAACTGAGTATTTATGAATGCAATCGATTCGATTGAATTATTTATTTATTTATTTTATCTTGCGTGTGGTTGCACCAAACAAAGTTAGTGAATTGATATGTTAATTATAAATTAAGGTTGAATGAGAAGCACCGAAATGTGCATGTAGGTTGGAAAGTTGAAAAAGATACTCCAACTAAATAGGCCCCCATTTGGTTCTAATTTTTCAAGTTAAAAAATCAGTTTTTTGATCATTATTTATCATAGTCAGCCGTCATTTTTAATCTCTTCACTTACAGATGGGACTCACATTTCAAAACTAATGATAAAAAATTCAGTTCTCATAATTAGCACCAAACAGGCTCTAAGTATGCATTGCTTAAATACTTTATTGGTGGAAAATTGCATTTCCTAATTGCTTTCTTTTATTGGAGTTGGTCATGTGTACGAGGAATTTAGGGTTGTTATAAGTTTTATACTTATCATCAATATACCACAAATTTAATTCTTAGTCCGACCTTTTGAGAAGCTATAGAAAGTAGAGACAAAGTTGTTTATAACAATGTATTAACTTAGATTCAATAATTATGTTGACAATTCGAGTTTTTAGCAAGATAATGATGTTCCAAGATTTCTTTGAAATTGTTGACATTCTAAGTGATTTGACTAATAAATAAGCATCATTGATTGCTAATGATAATTATCATATCATCTTCCCCAACAACACAAAAACAAATTAAAACTTATATTCCATAAAAAAAAGTGAGTTAAATATGCTGAAAAAAATGCAGAACTTGGAAAATTTTTAGGGTAATACTAAAATAAACAACTTTGTAATCATGAATTCATCATATGATACAAGTACATTTTTGTATATGTGTGTTTAAGAAAAGGTTTTTGTATACATGACATTCAGATTTAATTACTGCAACATCTTTTGTAAGAAGACGTTCCTTCTTTCGATGTAATGGGATTAGTTTGTCGAGTTCTTTAGTTCAATACGTCATTTTTGTATGTTCAAATATAGAGTGGGGATAAAAGTCTAGGGCATTAATTGGGGAGCCATTACTTATGGAAAAAAATTGTGGACAACATTTCTCCATCCAACTATATTCCTCATGGACTTCAACACAGGTTTTTGTCATTCGTATAGAAAATGGCTTCACATACACTATATAGACACTCACATGGGGGTGTACCACATGTGAATAAAATTTTATCAAAAAAAAAACCACTCACTACCTATTGTATCTATTCTGGAGGAGTTTTGTCACCCTCCCTTTTCTTTTAAGCTTTGGTTTTTGGTCGTAACATGCCATTATATTGAAGGGACCAACATATGTACGAATATTACATTATTGATGTGATTTATAGTCTTTTAAAAGCCTCATGTGCCTCCACTCCATCCAAAAATAATAGTGTATATGTATTCATATACACACGTATGATGGTAAAAAAATATTAATGTAAATATATACCCATATCACGAGGTTTTTTTTTTTTTTTGGGTTATCAAATTAATAACTAAAATACTCAAATTCTATTGCACATTTTGGTATAATAACAAAATAATGCGATTGGATTTAAACTAAAAAGAAAAAAAAATATATTTTTAAACAAGGAGAGGCCTTGATATGAAGGATAAAGCAAAAGGTTGAGCCCCAACCTAGAGGGGTTCCTCTAGGTTGGGGTTCACTAAAAAAGTATAAAGCAAGACAAGTTGAGCTGTATAATGTGAGTGGTCCAATTTATTTTTAAAAAAGTTAAATATAGCTCTAAATGATGCGCCGTTGCCATATTCAGATAGCAAAATGATTTAGCCTTGCTTGAGCCTTATTTTTTTGACAAGAATGAATTTTTGAATACTTTATTGATGTGAGATGTATGATTAAAAAATAAAAATAAAAATAAAAATTGAATTTATGTATAACATTATTTTATTGAAGAATGTATTATTGAAATAATGTTAAAATACTGTCTAAAAATGAATTTTTTCAAAGATTGGGAATCAAACGGAGGCATAGCTATTAATGAGTTTACCTAATTTTGTTGCAATATGCCAGCTGAATTTCAGTTATTTTTTCCAGATTGGGCAAAGTTGAGGATGAGAAATATTTCAATGTGATGAACCTATATGTACATGTAATAAGATCACTCATTCAAATCACAACACTTCGAATGTCGAATCAATCGAATCACAACACTTCGAATGCCAAGAGGATAAGAGATTAGACCATCTCAACATTCATCGTGTCGTGATTTGAATGATTTAGAGGTTAATGCATCCTAATTATAAAATATACGATCATATCACATATACATATAGAACAATTCACTAAAGTATTTCCCTAGCACGATTCAGGATAGATATCCTTGTATGTCCACCTTGCACGAACCATGGATTGTACCACTTAAACGTTGATAATATGTCCGAGCACACCCTGTCTGACACCTCTACTGGACCATAGAGTCGATCTATATAACTTGATTGTGTAGAGAAAAAAAACCAACATGAACATACCCGACAGATACCAAAGAGGAATATAAATAAAATTGACAAAATGAGCATATAATCTAACAACATTGTCATGTTTTAACAAAACTGCAGTGTTCTATGTCAACTCTCAGTTGGTCCGGCATATAAAATGGCTCAATTTTAGGAATTGCGCTAACGAAAAATGTAAAAGTTCCTTCCCAATGCTACAACAGTTAGGCAGGTAATTGGAGCTACTCCTCAAATAGATGCGCTCCCTAAGCTGTGTTACAAAAATCATTGCTCATCGTACCGCTGCCTAGAGTTGACTGTTCAAGTATGCTCATTTACTTCTTCTTCTTTGATTTGCTAGATTGAGACTGAGTATACGCAGTTCCCTGAACATTCAGAGGAGACAAGTTCATCACTTTTATCTCTTGAAAATACGGGATCTCAGAGTGACGGCGAATAAAAAATTCATAAATAAAAAAAAAAGAAAAGAAAAGAATGTGTCGACGATGCGTGATATACAAACCTGCAACCACTCATCCATTGAGGCATCGGTAGTCCCGGTTCCAACCTCCACCTTCGATGCCCTCTTTGTTTTCTAATTTTCAAGAGAGAGTGCGAAAACAAAAGGGAGTTAGAACAATAGCTTCAGTCAGTTATAAAAGATCAGTTAGCCAAATGATTGGTGGTGAACCAATTCCTCAGTTTGCTGTTTGACATCTTTTTAATGGGAGACAGGAAAAAGTAAATCCAGAAGGTGATAAGTTGAAAACATCATATTTCCTATTATTTCCCGAGTCTGGCTTGGATCAGCTCTAGAGTTAGAACTCAGACTGGCCACAATTTGACACTTTTAGCGTTAAATCCCACAAACTAGATGTAATGATCATCACTGGTTAATATCCAATGCTAAAGCAGCCCTATATACCACAAAGCATCACTCAGTAATCACTACCAAATTTTGACAGTTTCTGAACTGTTTAGATCTTGCTCAAAAGAAGGTGGATAATAACATAATATTTTAGGAAGAAAAATGCATCATCCGGTACCTCAATATAATATTATATAGGCAGATTGGGTAACAGTATTAGGAAAAAACAAAATATATAAGCATAGGAATATGCAGTTACCTTTGAGAAATTCTTTATCTGGCCACGTATCCAAAATCCAAGAAGACCAAGAAGGGCAATTCCAAGGCAAAACAGGAAAACAGACTCAACACTGAGCAGGCCACCAGCCTCAGTAACTTCAATTGTTCCATTGTAGAAGGTGCTCTGGTATGGATTCTGATCGATCTCGTAAACAATTGTGCCAACCAGATCAAATGCACCAGGCTGCAAGATTAAGAAAAATTGGCCAGTGCATGAAATTTATAGACACACTGCAGCACAAACCTGAATGATGAACTTTAGCAATACAGCATACTTGCCTGTAAAAATTTGCTCACAGCAAATATGTAGGGGAAAGTTGCTTGAGCATAAGGAGGGACTGAAGCGTTGTTAAAAGCCTAGAGAATGGCAATATGCAAATTACTATCAAAAGTCATCTAAGAATCATATTAGATAGCTATGATTCAAAATTCAGCAGGCAATTCACAATCCAGAATTAGTAGATACTATATAGCTTTGAATTATTACCCATTAACAAAATGCTGCAACAGCAATTATTCATTCATTTTGCACATAGATTTAAGACAGTTCTATGCACAAAATTGATGAGCATACAATCACAAGACCAGTACAACTAAATATTGCCCTTTACCAAGAGAACATTTCAAGTATATTTTACATTCAAGAATGAAGGGCACAGGCATAATGCTCAGAAAACTAAACAGAAGATACCTGAGCGGAAAGATTTTGAACTAAATACTGGTGATCAAAGGGAAGATGAACACTGGCCTGGATTGCAATAATATTAACACTTGATTCCCCTGTTTTTAAAAATAAATGCAGCAAGATAAATAATTTATCTATGATCTATCCACATATTTGACAGCATCTAGTACAACAATTATAAACAGCTATGACAGATACATCAAGTAGTAAAAACAGACGTGCATTCAATTACTCAGGCATGTCTTAAAGAGAAATTACAGAACAATATCTACAGAATTTAAAAATGAAAGCTGATATATCATCTGATGGACAAAGAAAGAAAACAACATATCACACAGCCAAGTAACAAATTATTACCTTCATTCTTAATTCCAACCAAAAGTTCACCTTCTTCCCCAGCCACAAACACTGAAAAGAAAATATAATTAGAGCTACATACTTTGAATAGGAAGCTTCGATAAAATGGGGAAAAAAAATAATAATAACAATACAACATCAAGGAGCAACAGAGAAACACTAGCTATGAAGAAGAGTAAAATAGCATAATATTGAACCCTCACATTTAGAAGGGTTTTTGGGGAAAACACAAATTGTTTCTACTCCTGGAGCTGGACTGAAACTACCACCACCAAAATCTTGAATATCCTCTCCAACGATCCCAAGATCTCCTCCGTCAGTTTCAACTACATCTGGATCTGGTTCTGATTCGCTTCTTACAACTATCAAACAAAAGGCAATGCGGATATCAAAGTTTCAGATACAGTATGACAAACCAAATAATTAAGGAAAATCCGCAGGCCAAGGGCTCAGTAATACGTCAATTGGAAAAGGTAACAAGCAACGCAGTCACAAACAACTTGAACTAAACAAATGGCAGATAATTAACCCATTTCGTTGCTTTTGGCACAACGGCTTAGACAAGATAGAAATTTAACATAAAATTACAATAGATCACTATGTAGATGGGATTAGGGTGGATAATGTTATTTGACTTTTATTTAAAAATTTCGTTCACTATATATTTTCTATCTGGTCTTATACTATGTAAATGCTCCGCGTAATGTTACATCGATGATATTGCAAGTGACATTTATTTGAATGAAATAACAGAAACAACATCCACCTTAATCCACACAATTCTATCAACTTAACTCTATTTTTTACATTTTATACTAAATATGGCCTAACCAGGTGAGATTCGACAAAAAGCACCTTATGCTTGGTTTCCATAATATATACATTTTCAAGAATAATCTTTTACTTTCAACATGCAAACCAGACGTATAAAGGGGAAAAAAAAAATTATTTTTTTCTCTTCACAGATTTCAGAAAGTAAAATTCCTGCTCTGGAATCTAATTTACATAACAAAACAGTGAAACAGAATTCAAAAACGATCCATTCAACAAATACAATTCAAATACATAGATAATAAAATAGAATCAAGATCTGACAAATGTAACAACTTAATATCAAAACAACATAAAAAAATCAAGTTCGAATCAAAATTGTTCCATGCGTGAGGATGCAAATTGACATGAATCAGCATTACATAGATAATAAAAAGACCCAAATTTCAAGCAGCGCTGAGAGGGTTGAAATGAAACGAATCAGATCTACGATAGCCGTACCTTGTAGACACGACGAAGTGAAAATCAGAAGAACGAGAATCGAGAAAACCCTAAACTTCATTTTTCCTTTCTCGACCATTTTCGTGCGTGTGGGAGAGAGAAGATGGGGAATTTGTTTCTGGAACAGAGACGAATTTAATGCGTGGACTAAGCAACGTAAGTAGTTAATTTGTGCAAAAATAAAGATTTGGGTTGGGTAGAAAATAGAGTTTTAAAGATTAGGGATTGTATATGATACATATTAAAAAAAATTAAATTCAGCTTTGTAAAATAAATAAAAAGTTTAGTTACTGAAATTGTAATTATTCATTTTTAATTCTGACATTTTTTATTATTTTTAATGACAAATCTGAAGAATTTTGACGGTAGGGATTTTTCGGACAAAATATTTTAAACAATGGGTTTTTTACGATTTCCAATAGATAGATGATATATTGCACATGTAACTGTTTCTAGTGTTTGATTCAAGGGCAATATAAACTCATTTTGAGATCAATTCGACCTCACATTTATTTTTTACGAGCTGAGTGAGGCCCACAAGTCGACTCATTTGGGCTCTTTTGTACGAGCAAATGAGCTCTTACTGAGGCTCAGAGCTCGACTCATTTTTTCAAACTTGTTTTATTAATCTATCAACCTAAGGATCATTTTTAATTTTTTATTAATTATTCTAAAATAATAATTAAAAAAAGATTTGACTAGACTCATTTGAGCTCATGGATAGTTGGACTCGCGAGCTCTTGCACCAAAGAGTCGAGCCTATCATAAAATTTAGACACGAATCGAATTCGAATGTCCATGAACAAAGTTGGTGTGGCTCAACCGATTGTTACCTTAAGTGCTTTTTTGATAAACTTCGTTAAATTTTTATCCATTTTTCAACTGATCAATGTTTAATTTTAACTACACATACTTTTATCAACTTCTCAACATTTCATTATTATCAAAAATTTTGTCAAACAACACATAAATTTACTTTTCTTTTTAAAACGATTTCTTCTCCTTAGACGAGATATAAATTTGAATTTAATGAAATCATAGTGAAGAAAGAAACCGAGAAATAAAGAAAAATGTCAATTTAATTAGAGGAATAGATTACGAGACGGGCTAAGTTGGTCGAGCGCACCTATTACTTTGACTAAAATTTATTTTTGATAAATATAAAAGTATGCATTTTACAAAACTAGGAAAAATGCCATGCTTCATCTTTGAACATACAATGACATTGACATTCATACAAAAAACTTGCGTGCTTTCCCTACGCGAGTCGGTAGTGTTATCTGCCATCCTAGATTCATTCACAGCCATCACACAACAAATAGCAAGACCAGTGGCACCATCATTAGAACCCACCTCCGATTATTCTAAGGGCCTCGACTATCCCGTTAGATTTCAACAAATTCTACTGAGTTGCGGAAGTGTCAGAGAGAGTGCATCAACCTTTTCCTTCAAATTGGAAATGAAGTTTGTAACCATGTTGCAAACTGGTCGGAGTGCTTCTGCAAGGACCATCTATAGAACCCCACAGAAGGGGAAAAAATGAAGAAAAGAAAAATGATATCAGTATAAAGGAAAGGTCTGTTGTCAATTGGATATCAAAAGGAACATAAAGATAAAAGAATTAACTATACCCAAACTGAAAAAAAAAAAGATCTGTAGATGCAAAGAATAAAAAAGACCAATCAAACCCTACTTACATGAAGCATGATCTTCCTGGGATTTGCTTCTGTTAGAAAAATAGAGTGATGAATTTAAAACCGAAACAAACTTACAATCTTACCGAAATTGAACAAAATAATTAAGAAAAGTATACCAATAAAGATAACGCCAAATGAGATTGATGCAAAAGCTGAGGCCTAATCTCTAGCAATAAAATAATAATGAAGTAACGAAATTCAGATACTCCATCCATCCCATAATTTGAACTTGATTTCAAATGACAGACAGTTGCATCTAGTGTTATGACATAGACATTTGCATTGTACTTTACCCCAACATGAATGCAAATCTCAGACATGTAAGAAGATAATGTAGGTTTTCCTTGCAATTGTTTAGTGTCGTCTGTGTAGATATAGTGAAAAAGAAAGGGAAAATAGTTTTGACCTTGGAATATAAACAATCGCAAGATCTGAACATAGTTTCTCTTTTATCTTTCCTTATTTCCACTGCCTTTACATTGTAATTTTTCCATTCCCTCTACAAACTCGAGAAGATCTTTAACCTAACATCTGAACATAATATTACCTTATTCGGAAACATTGAAACTTAAATTTGAAGTCTTAATAATGGGGTTCATTATGAGGACCTAACTCCCCACTACTTCACCCATGAACATTTATGTGGGTAATGTTTGATAAGTGCATTTTGTGCACTTATTTGGACCATATTATTATGTTTTTATGTCACGAAAGTGTTAATTGTTACTTAACTCGAGTAATGTTTCGTTTATTTCAGTGATGGACCGATTCCTAAGCAATTGGAAAAGAAAAAAGGGGGAAATCCAAAGTATGAAGACTAAATTGTAATATTTTAATAGTTGATTCAGATCACAAAATGAAGATTAAAAATGTTTCGGGTTCAATTGGATGCAATTAAAAGTCAAAGGGTTGAAAATGCAAGGGAAATGGCTTGAAATGATAAAAAATCGACTCCAAGGACTAAAATATAACATATGGAAGAATGTTTGCTTCAGAAACAGCCCAGTTATAAATACCGGGCGATCACCCCAACATGATTTTTTAATTACAGAGAAAAAATTCTTGGTTTGAGTGACTGTCCGAGTTTTGCCTGGTCAACAACCCAAGCCAATCGTGACGAGAAAATCTGGTTTTCTTTTCTGAATGAAATTCTTATAGAAATAAATCTTGAGGAGTGTTTTAAAGTCCTAGGGACGTCCAAAAATATACACCGCACATTATATATATTTTGGGAGGATTTGAAGAGAAAGAAGAAGGAAGAACAAGAAGATTCAATCCAAGTTCAAGGTCTCACTTCAAAAATTTAATAGGGTGATATCTTTTCTTGATTTTTATTGTTGTATTCTTCTTCCCATCATGTTAGGCTAGAAAAATCTATACTAGAAGATCGATGAACCTTGTAATGTGATATTTAATTCTTTGTTCCATATTTTTGATATTAAAACACGTATTGATTGTTTTGAATGATTTATATGCATTTAATTGCTTTCATGATTATGTATCCATAATTGTGTGAGTTTTGGTGGTTTGATTAATCTATTTGAAAGAAGAGGAATAAATTCGACAAGGTATAAATCATCGTAGAGTCCAATAGGGGATAAAAATATACCATTATAGCTTGCATGGATCTCTAAGTACTCACAAAATTACATGCATTCTCGCCTATTTACATCCATCATAGAGATATAGGCTGATGGTGTATGAGAATGGTTCAATTCATCTCGAGAGAGAGTGTTGGATAGATTTAGGAGTATTGATTCTTCAAAATGTCATCGTGTTGTCAAAGTGTGGAATTAAGGTTAAATTGAACATTACTTGAGAATTCGTGATCCTAGTATATCTCACATTTATTGAATACATTTAACATGAGTCCCAAATGTCAAACTGTATTTTAGTTAAATTAAACGTTGTCTTGCATAGCATACCATCCAATTCATAATATTGGTACTTTAGCTTAGATTTAGGATTTCTTAGGATAAAAACTCATAATTGATCATTTAGATTTGGTTAAGGTCGAAATAAATACAATTGAACTACTCAATCTCTGTGGGAAGATATTCGAATTCTAAAAATTCACTTTATTACTTGTTAATGAACCGTACACTTGCGGTGATTTAAATTAAAAGAAAATATTTCGTGAGCAAATTTTGGCCCCATTACCGAGGATTGAGTTTAGTTTGATCTTATTTTTCTAGGCACTAATTCGAACTTGAATTTTAGTTTCTCTTTTCATTTATTTTGTCTTTTTTTGTTTTTGAATTCAATCTATCTCTTTAGTGTCTAAGTGATACTCTTGTTTTTCTCTCATATTTGTATGCTAAGATCCGTTGGAGGAGAATTGATTCTAGCAGATCCTGAAATTGAGCACACTTTTCATCGACTACAAAGAGAGAACCGGAAAGCAAAATTGCAAATGGCTAACGAACTGAACAATCATATTATCCCAGCTAATGAAGGGGAAGCAGTGAACGAAGGAAATGAGATTTTGTCGACTTCTTAACTCCTCAAGTGATTCAAAGCCAGTCTAGCATTGTGTATCCACTGTTCGGGCAACCCAATTTTCAATTGAAGACTAATATGATACAACTGTTCAAGAATGGGCATCAATATTATGGCAGAGTCGAAGAAAATCAACATACACACATATCTCGATTCTTGGATATGTGTTAACACTTCAGATATCAAGGAATCTCTGACGATGCTATTAGGCTAAGACTTTTTCTACACACCTTGCGGAACAAGGCACTTGAATGGTTGGATTCGCTTCCTATTGCAAGCATCACTACTTGGAACGACCTGACTCACAAATTCTGGAAGTACTTCTCACCAGCCAAGATAGCTAAAATGAGACATGAAATATCCATTTTCAGCCAGGGATAATCAGAATCATTTGACGAAGCCTGGAACATATTCAAGAATATGCTCCGGAAGTACCCTCAACATGGGTATGACAAAAGGACCCAAATTCGATTTTTCTATACAAGGTTACTCCTATACCACAAAAGTATGGTGGACTCAGCATCAGATGGTTCAATATCCACAGAGAATGGCAACTACTTTAGCAATGTGGGCATCTGAGCGAGTGACTCAGAAGAAATCTCCGCGTGTTTATGAGGTCAATACTTATTCAGCCATATCTGTGAAAATTGAATCATTGTTTTATAAGGTAGAAAGCATATCACAAACAGCACAAAATAAGAAGATTAGCTGTGAAGAATGTAGAGCTGAGCATAAAACATCAGAGTATCCAATTTTAATGCAAGGAGTTGAGCATGCAGATTTTGCACAATGGGGCAACGCCAATAGAACAATCAATATGGAGAAACATACAATAATAGTTGGAAGAAGCATCCCAATTTCTCTTGGAGCAACCAGAATCAGAATAGGCCACAGGGTTAGTTTCAACAGTAAGAGAAGAAGCCTCAATTGGAAGACATCTTCGAAAAATTCACTGAGAGGACCAATCAGTACATGGAGAAAACCAAAATCACTCTTAAAAACCAAAATGCTGCCATAAAAAACTTGGAAACTCAAATGGGACAGATGGCCATTGCTTTGACTGGAAGAGCACAGGGAAATTTGCCAAGTAAAATAAAAATCAACCCAAAGGAGCATGCTAAGGCCATCACGCTCGAAGTGGAGTGCAGCTACTTGATATACATGTCAAAAGGCTGGTTAAAAATAAAGAGAATACACTTTTTGTAGAAGAAGAAACTGTAGAGCAGGATGAACAACCAAAAACATCTACCACAAAGGAAAGCTCAGAAAAGCAGGGAATAAAGCAATAGTTTCAGCCAACCTATATAAACCTCCAATTCCATTTTCAGAGAGGTTGAAGAAACACAAAATGGAGCAACGGTACAAGAAATTTCTGGAAGTCTTCAAGAAGCTCCACATCAACATCCCGTTCGTTGATGCATTAGTTCAGATGCCCAGCTATGCTAAATTTTGAAAGGATGTCCTATCTAATAAACGTAGGCTGAAGGAACATGAGACAGTAATGTTGATAGAAGAATGTAGCGTAAGAATTCAAAAAAAGCTTCCGCCAAAATTGAAAGATTCAAGGAGTTTCACGGTCCCTTGTACTATTTGTGAAGTTTATTTTGATAAAGCTTTATGTGACCTTGGTGCAAGTATTAATCTTATGTCTTTATCTGTTTTCAGGAAACTCGGTTTGGGCAAGGCTAAGGTAATTATCGTGACACTGCAATTGGCTGACAGGTCATTGACACATTCCAGAGGAATAATAGAGGACGTGCTTATCAAGTTTGAAAAATTCATCTTTCCTACTGATTTCGCCATCTTGGACATGGAAGAAGACAAAGACATCCCGTTGATATTAGGTAGACCATTCTTGGCTACCGACAAAGCTTTAATTGACGTTCAAAGGGGACAGCTAATTTTGAGACTTAGAGAAGAACATATCTCATTTAATGTCTTCAAGGATGTGAAACTTCTTATAGAGTCAAATAGTTGCTTCCAGATTGATGTGATCGACAAGGTGGTTCAGGACACGTTTCGATTTCAAAGTTCAGAAGATGCTTATGAGGCATGCATTGCACAGTCTCAATCAATTCACTCAGATTCTGTAGAGTTTGAAACATGTGCAAGGTTCTTGGAGACTAATCCGCCCTACACAAGGAAAAGTCATTTTGAGGAAGTTGAAGCGGGATCCAAAAAGTCACTACCATCCATTCAGTAGCCGCCTACATTGGAACTCAAGCAATTGTTGCCATACCTCTGATATGCATATTTAGGGGACTCTTGTACACTTCCAGTGATTATCTTGAACATCGTTAGTGAAGTGGAGGAAGAAAAATTACTTAGATTGCTTCAGGAAAACAAGACAGTGATTGGATGGACCATAGCAGATATCAAAGGGATCAACCCTTCACTCTATATACACAAGATTATCATAGAGGATAATTTTCGGCCGAGTATTGAAAGTCAAAGGAGATTGAATCCGAACATGAAGGAAGTAGTTAGGGCAGAGGTACTTAAATTACTGGATGCAGGAATTATCTACCCAATCTCAGACAGTGCATTAATCAGCCCAGTTCAAGTTGTGCCGAAGAAGGGTGGAATCACAGTAGTGTCTAACGAGAAGAATGAACTAATTCCCACCAGAACAGTGACGGGATGGAGGGTTTGCATCGATTATCGCAAACTCAATGCAACTACCAGGAAAGATCATTTTCCATTCCCATTTATTGATCAAATACTTGAGAGACTGGTGGGGTATTCACATTATTGTTTCCTTAATGGGTATTCGGACTACAATCAAATACCAGTTGCACCATATGATCAAGAGAAAACTACCCTTACTTGTCCCTACGGTACTTTTGCATACCGTAGGATGCCTTTTGATCTTTGCAACGCTCCTGCAACATTCCAGCGATGCATGATGGCGATATTCTCTGATATGGTGAAAAAATTCAATGAGATATTCATGGACGACTTCTTAGTTTTTTGGATCATCATTTGATGAGTGCTTGGAGCTACTGAATTTGGTGTTACAGAGATGCAAGGAAACTAATTTGGTATTGAATTGGGAGAAATGTCACTTTATGGTCCAGGAAGGGATTGTACTTGTACATCGGGTCTCAGCAAAAGGAATTGAGGTGGACAAAGCAAAAATTCAGGTAATTAAGAAGCTACTGCTGCCAACATCAGTTAAAGGGGTTTGCAGTTTCTTGGGGCATTTTGGGTTTTACAGGAGATTTATCAAGGATTTTTCAAAAATCACTAAGCCGCTTTACAACTTATGGATGAAGGACGTGCCGTTTGAGTTTAATGAGGAGTGCCTAACAGCTTTCAATACATTGAAGGAGAAACTCACAACAGCACCGGTAATTGTAGCACCAGATTGGAAACTATCCTTTGAGCTAATGTGCGACACCAGTGATCATGCCATAGGAGACGTATTGTGGCAGTGACGAAATAAGGTTTTTCATGTGAATTACTACACAAGCAGAACCTTAAATGATGCACAAATCAACCATGCTACCACTGAGAAGGAGCTCTTGGTCGTGGTTTTTGCATTCGACAAATTCAGATCATATCTTGTGGGGTCTAAAGTTATAGCCTACACAGATCACGCCGCACTAAAATATTTGATGACAAAGAATGATGTAAAGTCGACACTGATCTACTGGGTATTACTCTTGCAAGAATTTGACATCGAAATCAGGGACAAAAAATGAGTAAAAATGTGGTGGCAGATCATTTATCTCGATTGGAGTTCGAAGAACCGAAGGAATTAGTGGACATCAACGAGATTTTTCCTGATGAGCAAATGTTCAGTGTTGAAGAAGCAACGTGGTATGCCGATATTGGCCAAGTCCATTCCACCACCATATTATTCAATTTACCAGAGGAAAAAGTTCTTCTCAGAGTTAAAATACTACTTCTGGGAAGATCCTATTCTCTACAGGTACGGAGCAGATCAGATTGTTAGTAGATGTGTACCTGAAGAAGAAATACCGAAGATTCTTGAGCATTGCCATTCGTCTACATATGCGAGACACTTTGGAGCTTCAAAGACTGCTGTAAAATTTTACAGTCGGGGTTTTACCGGCCTACATTGTTCAGAGATGCCTTTGAATTTGTGAAGAGGTGTGATAGGTGCCAGCGCATTGGGAATATCTCACAGAGAAATGAAATGCCATTAAATAATATATTGGAGGTTGAGATATTTGATGTTTGGAGGATCGACTTAATGGGGCCATTTTCTCCATCGTTCTCCAATTAATACATATTGTTGCTATTGATTACGTATCGAAGTGGGTGGAAGCCGTTGCATTACCTACCAACGATGAGAAGGTAGTAATTGATTTTCTAAAGAAGTACATTTTCACCCACTTTGTTACACCGAGAGCTATAATCAGTGACGGGGCAAACACTTCTGCAATCGTCAATTTGAATAGTTGTTGAGTAAATATGGTGTAAAATATCGTGTAGCTACTCCATACCACCCTCAGACTAGCCGGCAAGTTGAAGTGTCCAATGGGCAATTGAAGAGAATACTTGAGGTGACAGTGAATTCATCTCGAAAGGATTGGTCTAAAAAGCTGGATGACGCATTGTGGGCTTATAGGACAGCATTCAAGATATCGATAGGTATGTCTCTATATCGCCTGATTTTTAGAAAAGGGTGTCACCTGCCACTAGAGTAGAACACCGATCATAGTGGGCTATGAAACAGTTAACATGAATTTGAAGGCCGCCGGTGAAAAACGTTTACTACAACTTAATGAGTTAGATGAATTCAGGATGGAAGCATATGAAAACTCAAGGCTCTACAAAGAACGAACCAAGAAGTGGCATGACTTGCACATTCAGAGGCAAGAATTTGAAGTGGGGCAGAAAGTATTATTGTACAACTCGAGATTAAAGCTCTTCCTAGGAAAATTAAGGTCAAGGTAGTCGGGTCCTTATATTGTCACAAAGGTTTTGCTATATGGAGCTATAGGAGTCAGCCATGAAACTAAGGGTACCTTCACAGCAAATGGGCAAAGGCTGAAACACTACTGGGATGGTGACTTCCCCAAGAAAAAGTCCATCGTTCAACTCGGAACACCAGAATGAAGTAGCTACAGGAAAGTCGAGCTATTGATTATAAACTAGCGTTGGGTGGGAGGTAACCCACTGTATCATTTTAACTTATTTCATTTTATTTTTGCATTAGCTTAGGAATGTTTCAATTTCACGTTCACATTTTTTGATAGTTAGGTCATCGATCATCCATGCATGTCAAAAGAGTCTAAACACTACTCACACGAAACCCTATGCATCGAGCATGAGTTGGGATTGATTTGAATGTTTTGGGTGTGGCAATCACGCATTTCGAGGCACAATGTTGTTTTTCAAAAATTTTCCAAGGTTATGGTGTGATTTCAATTCAAAGATTGGTTTTGACACTAAGTCTATGGTCGACACATACCCCAAGTTGGGTATTTAGGGTATGTTAGAGGCCGGATCGATTCACCAATCGAAAACCACATTTTTGGGACATATTTGATTAAAGTCATATATGTGGAATCAAATATATTTTCAAAATTTTTTTAGGTACATATTCTTTTAAAAAAAGAAAAAAAAAGAAGGCTCCACGAAGTTGGACGAGTGCCCAGCTTTATAAGCCGGGCTCTCGTCGGGCTGCGTTAAGGGCCAACTGCCAAACTAGGAAGCTGCCCAGTTTTAGACAGGGCGATCGCCCAGTAAAAAAAAATCGAAAACAGTTTTTATAAACACTCACGCACACACATATCTCACAACACTCACGCACGCACTCACACGGCACACACACAAATACGAAATCCACAACTCACGCATAAAATTGACACTACACACACAAGAACTCATCTAACACACAAGTTTGGTTAGGCAATTCAATCCTTGCATTCAACTTCTTTAAGGAATTCAAGGTATACACCCTTCTCTTATCTCTTCTCTTCACATTTTGAGCCGACAATTTCATTTAGATTTCCTAGGCATATTGAGGAGTTTGGGATGAAATCAATAGAGGTTTAATAGGTTTGTGTTGTGATGAAAAAAAAATGAAAATGGGGCTTTGATTCAAACATTACTCTCTTGCAACCTCAGGAAAAAAAATTAAGTGCCTTCAAGATGTTTGATAAATTGCCTAAGAAGAGATTATTAGGTGAGTAGGGAGAGTCTAGTGGAGATTATTTTTGGTGTTGAGATTCACAGAAATTGCATTAGAAAACACCAAAAATTTGAATTGCACACCCTAGGCACCATGGATACACACCAACAACCTCACGACACAAACTTCGTCCCCTCCCTCATCTAGCCCAAACAGCCTTCGTCTAACCTCAAATTTGAGCATGAGTTAGACCACCATATGAACTTTCATATACCCGGAGATCGTTTGGGAAAAGTTCAATCCTTCCTAAAGTCGTCCCGTGGTGAAAATCCTTAGTCGGTTTTGGGAGTATAAACGTGAGATCAATATTTTTTATGTTGGTTTAGGGAATGTGAGCTGTATTATATTCATTTATTAGATACATACCCTATATAATGACATTTTCTCAAGCATGACATATGTTGTTACATTTTGGCACATGAGAATTGGCATAGTTTGGGGGTATTCTCCACTTCACCTTACTCATATGTTTATTACCCGTATGCTTACATTTTCTATATTTATATGTAGGTACAAAATGCACCAAAAAGTAAGGCCACAACTCAAGAGAAAGGAAAGTCTAAAGTTGGCTAAACCTCGACCCGATGCCAACGGCTAACAGAAAATCTAGATGACTGGGATATTCCACGGTTTGTGAATGTTGAGAATCGTGATAATTTTGAGACAAAGTGGAAAGATAAGAAAGTTTACCAAGAACGGCGGGTCATACTTAGCGATTTTGGAGGAACGTTACTGGAGAGAATCATCCACCATTATGGGTGGGACAAAGTTATTGATACACCTCACGCGGCATATCCTACATTGGTAAAAGAATTTTTCACCAACTATAACGTTGATATTGATAACCCAGAATCTCCACACAGAAGTCAAACATCGGTTAGAGGAAAATGGATTCAGTTCAGCCCAGCAACAATTAACAGGTACTATAGGTTGAATCACACTCATGTAGAGCCATTACCAGAGGAGCAAGAAAGGGCACTGGTAGCACATTTTCTATATGGTAGGAAAGTTGATTGGCCACTTAATTTATCTCGATTCTTGCATAACGAGCTAACTCCAGAGCTCATCTTTTGCACAATCATTTACCCTACATCCTAAAGGACGAAATTCAATGAAGAAAGGGCGAGGTTACTTTATCATATGGCAAGAGTACATAAGTTTGACTTGGGAGCCCATATATATGCCATTATACGAGAGTTGGCCTCATCCATTGATACTCAGCGTAGTATTATGTTTCCGTGCTTAATCAGTGGGATTTGTCTGACAACCGGGATACCACTGTTGCCAAGAGAAGAGAGTGTTGCTCCAGAGGCCCCAATCAGCAGAAGCACAATTGAAAATTCAGAGGCTAGATCGAGAGGAGCAGAGAGAGTACATCCTCTCGAACTAGGTCCTAATGAACCCCAGCAAGTCCTAGATGCTGATATAGTCCTCCTCAATAGACAGTTGTCTCGGATATAGGTAACTCAATTGGAGCTGGGTAGATCTATTGGCACCATGACAAATGCTTTGGAGGCAATGCAGTGAACGCAGCTGGATATATAGAGGGAGTTACAAAGAGTAAGTGTACAAGTGCGAGGGTTCCAGCTAAGTGATGACCAGACACGTTATGATCAAAGAACAATCACTTATGCCTATAGTCAAGTGAATGAGCAGATGTTGCGTTTTGGGAGTCAATTGGAGACAATTGATCGTAATGTACACCAGATAGCAAGAACCGTTGAATCTCTTAGAACCACGAGTTCATCTATCCAGGCAAACCAACCTAACACCTCTACTCATCCGCATCTACCCTCGAAGAGTATATGATTTTTTACTATTTATTTTTATGTACTTTTGCTCTTACATTGGGGACAATGTAATATTTTGTTTGGGGGTGTGGTAAATGCTAGGATACATATGCTGCTCATTTTGACGAATCTTTAAATTGCTAATTGGGTCTTTATAACTATTTAACAAAAAAAATATATTATTATTGCCTAGTTCAGAGTTGAATGACTCATCGTCTATGATGATATTAGTTCGAAATAAGTATGCCTTTAGCTAGGTTACTAGACAACACGATAACACGTGCATTTATTTAAATACTTATCCATGTTAGATTGAATTATTTAAGTACATAACCATTTTGACTTATCACTTGCATTGGGGCATAATTTGATTGAGTGGATTTAATTGTTGATGTTGTTAACCTAGTTTGGAATAAAATTCCCAAAAATTTTATATAGAAACCAAACTGAGATCAGTTTGGGGTGAGATGGTTAGTGCTTGTTGTCATAAAACTGTGATGGTTTGGAGTTTTCGGATCCCAGCTATAGTTGAAGGAGTTTGAGATAAAGACTCTAAAATGGGTACTGATAATATAAAATAAAAATAAAATAAAATAATCAAATGTCATACATCTTTTACTTCTCTTCGTAGCTTTTTTTTACTCGAATTACTAAGCCTGTAAGGGTATTTTAAAACCTGGAACCCTAAAGTCGGCTGGTTTGGGAGTCATAGGCCTAAAACTCGCTACATGAGTCATTTAAAAAGCTTAATGGAGAGAAGTATTATACATAAGATGTCAAAAAGGTAAAAATTAGATTCTCATAAAAAATTGATACATCTTCTAACTTTCTTCGAACCCTTTATAACTCGAGCAAGTAAACCTGTAAGGGTATTTTAAAACTCGGTGCTCTAAAGTCAACTGATTTGGAAGTCATCGGCCTAAAGCTCGCTACAGGGGTTATTTAGAAAGCTTAACAGAGAGAAGTATTGCACAGAAGATTTTAAAAAAAGTGCCCAATAAGAACTTTAAGATTTGAACTCTACAGACCGGCGGTGTGATTTTGAGAAAACTTACCACCTCAATTTTAGGTTGACAAGTATCTAACTTTGATCACTTTGTGAGGAAAAATGCAAGATAATAATTTTAGAAACCCCCATGTGCTAAAAATACCTCGGGATTGGAGAGAAAAGCATAAGGAGTGATTCTACATGAGAGATGTAAGGAAAAATGATCACAAGAGGGTTGGGATTGCAAATAAATCAACAAACTTGATTGATTATGTTCTAATATGAGTGTGAGTTCAAGGTTGGCTAATCGTACCCACACTAAGTCGAGCATCTAATAAGTAAAAAATTATTTTTGATGTTGGTTGGAGCTTTCTAAAGTGTTACTTAAATTCAAATCTAAGGCATACGGTAAGCCGTTCAATGTTGAGTCCAACATTTGTGACCTATTTGTAACTAGTATTATGATCTATGCCTGAGTTTTTTTTTTGTTCGAGGACGAACAAAGATTTTAGTTTGGGAGTGTTTGATAAGTGCATTTTGTGCACTTATTTGGACTATATTATTGAGTTTTTATGTCACGAAAGTGTTAATTTTTACTCAACTCGAGTAATTTTTCGTTTATTTCAGTGATGGACCGGTTCCTAAGCAATTGGAAAAGAAAAAAGGGGAAATCCAAAGTATGAGGACTAAATTAAAACATTTTAATAGTTGATTTGGATCACAAAATGAAGATTAAAGATGTTGCAGGCTCAATGGGATGCAATTAAAAGTTAAATTTTTGAAAATGAAAGAGAAAGGGCTTGAAAGGGTCAAAAATCGACTTTGGGGCTAAAATGCAATATATGGAAGAAATTTTGCTTGGGCGACAACCCAGTTATAAATACCGGGTGATTGCCCAACATAATTTTTTAATTACCGAGAAGATATTCTTGGCCTGAGCGACTGCCCGTGTTTTGCCTGGACGACAGCCCAAATCAATCGCGGCGAGAAAATCTGGTTTTCTTTTCTAAATGAAATTCTTATGGAAACAAATCTTGGGGAGTCTTTTAATGTCCTAGGAACGTCCAAAAATATATTCCAGACATTATATATTATTTTGGGAGGATTTGAAGAGAAATAAAAAGGAAGAACAAGAAGATTCAATCCAAGATTCAATGTTTCACTTCAAGAATTCAATAGGACGATGTCTTTTCTTGATTTTTATTGTGGTGTTCTTCTTCCCATCATACTAGGCTAGAAAAATCTATGCTAAGAGATCGATGAACCTTGTAATGTGATATTTAATTCTTTGTTTCGCATTTTTGACATTAAAACACGTATTGATTGTTCATAATGATTTATATGCATTTAATTACTTCCATGATTATAGGTCCGTAATTGTGTGAGTTTTGGTGGTTTGTTTCATCTATTTGAAAGAAGAGGAATAAATTTGACAAGGTATAAATTATCGTAGGGTTCGATAGGAGATAGAAATATAACCCTATGTTTTTGCGTGAATCTCTAAGTACTCACAAAACTACATGCATTCTCGCATATTTGCATCCGTTATAGAAATATAGGCTGGTGGTGTATGAGAATAAGTTCAATTTATCTCGAGAGAGAGTGTTGGATAGATTTAGTAGTATTGACTCTTCAAAATGTCACCATGTTGTCAAAGTGTGGAATTAAGGTTAAATTGAACATTATTTGAGAATTCGTAATCTTAATATATCTCACATTTATTGAATACATTTAACCTGAGTCCCAAATATCAAACTGCATTTTAGTTAAATTAAATGTTGGGGGCGCTTTCTTCTCCTTTATTCCCGTAACACTAAGAAAGCCTTCCTGAAAAAAGTGAACTTAGAGTTGTTTTGCATAGCATACCATCCAATTCATAATATTGGTACTTTAGCTTAGATTTAGGATTTCTTAGGATAAAAACTCATAATTAATCATTTAAACTTGGTTAAGGTCGAGATAAATACAATTGAACTACTCAATCTCTATGGAACGATATTCGAACTCTAAAAATTCACTTTATTGCTTGTTAACAAACCGTACACTTGCGGTGATTTAAATCGAAATAAAATATTTTGTGAACAATGTCCCAGGAAAAATTCATACCTCAGGTATAAAGTATAGTCCAATTTAAAACTCAGACAATAAGTTTAAATTTTCAAATCTTACGTGATAACTAAATAATTTAAAATATTTTATTAACTAAAAGTATTAAGGTCACGGTTATACAATTATGGTCTCGGTTACATAATTTTAGGTGACACTTATTTATTGATTATATATTATCAAATTAATTAGTCACAGATTATTTTTCATTCACAAAATTTATTTATCGACACAAATCACAATTTTTATATGTTACAATTTATTTAATAGTCATAGATTTTCAAATTAGTAGTTCACAAATTATTTTTCAATCACGAATTATTGAATTTTTATATCACAATTAAATAATTGATCACAAATAACCAAATAGTTGATCACATACCACCAAACACTTCACCCCAAACTCAATCTCAATCCACTATCAATACTTAGTCACTAATCAACCATGTAGTTGGTCACAAACACCAAAATAGTTGGTCACAAACATTCTTAATCGCCATCTCGCCACAAATGTCGAGCTACTCCAACAAAAATGCACCATCACCGCCATCTTCACCACCACCGCCGCCACCGCTACCATAAAAAACCACCACAAATTGAAAATAAGTAAACCAACATCAAAACCAACAAAAAAACTCCAGCTAAAGACCGGATTGGAAGAGGAAAAAAATAACACCCCAAAAACCCAAACCCCCTTGTGTCGATGACAATGTTGTCGATGATGCTGCTGCTAGAAGAGAAAGAATTAATGCCCAAAAACCCCAAAGCCTCAAAGAAACACTAATGTCTCGTGACGCTGCAGATTGCATCGTATCGTTGCTATGAACTCATCCCCGATGCCAGTAACACGACCAGCACAGCTCCTTTATCGGTGATCGCTAGAGTTTGAATGGGTTAACAACGACGTGTGAAGAGAGAGAATGGAGAGAAAAGAAGAGAGAGAAGGGAGAGATAGAAAGGAGTGAGAGGAAAATTATTAGGATTTGGGTGGATGGAGATAAGGTATGTATATAGATTAACTTAATTTTAAAATATTATTAATATCATATTAAAAAGAAATTGTTATCTGATTTTTGAAAAAAATAACTTTCAAATCTAGTTTTTGAATTGTGCATTTTAAAATTCAGGGTATGTGTAATTTCCACATGTTCCAATATGGCAACGTGAGAATTTTCTGGCAGTCGAACTAAATTTTCAACTTTTTGCAAGTAAAAAAGTCAATACATCAAAAACTCCAAGGATTTTTTTACCTAACTTTCGTTTCTAAAAACAAAGAAGTCATTTCAAATGCCAGAAAAAACAAAAATATATAACTGATGGCACACTATTCTGCCAGTTGGAAAATGAGAACAAGAACATTTGAGGCACTGAAATACCTCTCAAGGTTTAGAATGCAAGTAATGTACAATGATGTGGATCTCGAACTTATATATTTTTTTGGCTTCCAATTTAAAAGATTGAGCAAACACCGGCATATTGCAAAGTCAATGTCAGTTCCTTTCTTCGCAGAATTCCTATTTGGTTATGTACACAATGAACAGAGGCAGATTCCAGGCATGGGCTGGACCTGGTTATAGTTGGTGCCCGCCCATGCCCAGATCCAATAAGGTTTCCTTTTTTATTTTTATTTTTTTCAGTTGAGCCCATGTAAATTGAATAATCAGCCCGTGTCCAAAGAAAAAAAATTGTGCAAGCCTAATTCTAAAATAATAAGTAAATTACTCAACTCTAATTTTTTGGCCCAAACTAACCACCAGGTCCGCCATTCATTTAAACCTAAATATAATCCAGTACATTTTATTCTTCCCTTTCACATACCAGGTCCACCATTCAAATGAGAAAAGGGCAAAAAGCGATTCCTCTGTCCGACTGTCTCCATTTCTCCAACACGGAAACGCGTTAATAACTTTCAAATTTTCAATCCAAAATTTATATAAAATTAAGGGATCCATTACCCAAATCAAAGATTTCATCTCTTAAAAGTGTATGTTAGCAGAACAATCGGACAAGATAACTACTTTTGAATTGGTAAGTGGCCCGTTTTGAAGTGTAGACATTGTAGTCTGTAGTTTCTTATACTTTATAAATTGAACCGTTTTTATATACTTGTCGTTAATATTGATTATTGAGTATGAGGTTTTGAAAAATTGAAGTTTTTTAATTTTTGTTTGCAATTTGTTGAAATTACCTGATAAATTTTATTTTTTTCAAGTAATTGAGCATTTTTAAATTTTCTGTTTTGAGAATTAAATTGATATTAATTTTTTTGACAAATGACAATAGCTTTACAAATACATGCATGATGCATATTGATTGTGGAGTGAAACTGTGAAAGTTCATGCTAGATTATAGTGCATAGTTCTTCTTTATTGTTAACATGCTTCAATCTTGATTGAATTACTTTTCAATTTCAAAAATGCAGTAAATTTTTGGAGGCACAGATGCGCTCCTGCAGGCTACAGACATATAGGAGAAGCCAATTGCAAGAGCTTATTATACTTCCTAGTCCCTAGTAGGTAAATGTCCCCATCTCTCTACTTGTGGCCTTGCCGGCCAAATATTGAAGTAGTTAATTAATTATTGTTTAAATATTGCCTTGTCGGCTTAATAACTTATTGTTGACATGTTATTTTGTCGGTTTAATGATTGTCATTGCCTTGTGCTGACTTTACCTATTTCTAACGCGACTATTGAGCGAGCATTTTTAGTAATGAAACATGTGAAAACAGAACTTCGTAACAGAATGAACGATGACTTTCTTGCTGATTGTATGACACTTTTCATCGAGCGAGAACTTGCTCAAAAGATCGATATAGATTCTATTATAGATGAATTTTATGTTTCAAAACCTCATCGGGAACAATTTCAATTAAATGAATTTGACTTTAATGTAATATATAAATTTATTATTTATATTGACTTTTAAATTTTAACCCATGCAATAAAAACTCCTGGATCCGCCCTGACAATGAATCACCAATATGCACCTCGTATGAATTTTCAACTGCACATATAATCTCTATCCATTCAGGTGATGAACTTAGATCAATTTCAGTAGTAGCAAATATAGATGATATTGCTCTTCATGGGGTGGTCGAGTTGGTGGAGTAGGTGAGAGCAGAGGCCTTTGGCCACGAGTTCGATTCTCCCTACCAATACTTTCTCGGTCGAGCCTGCCACATAGAGCTTGTCTAGTGCGGTTTATCTTGTTGGAGTGGTTTGCAGGCTATTGCGCCTGCCCGAAGGCTTACTCAGTGCACACCCGAAGGGTAGCGGCTGCGAGTTCACACACACACAAACACACACACACACACACACACACATATATATATATATATATATATGATGTTGATTTCTGCAAGATCCGGCAATACCTGCCCTTGGATGCCATATATATATATATATATATATATATAGATAGATGATGTTGATTTCTGGAAGATCCGGCAATACCTGCCCCTGGATGCCATATACCTACGAACAAACTAAGATGGTATACAGTGAAAACATAACATGAAACTGTTCTGGACAGAAAAATGAAAGCAGAAGACCAAGAACTCAAAACGAATTGAATGAATGACCTTGTTTATTGAATAATAACGTTGGCTATTAAATAGCCTTACAAGAATTAACAGAAAGCAGAAATTACGGCCCATGATTTACTCTAACAGAGACATGGTAACATGGAGAAAGAAAGAGTCAAAAACAAAAAACGAATCACCCTACTTAATAGGGATTTATTTAAATAGAGACTAATACTTGTCATTCCCTCCCTTAAACTAACTACTATCAAGTAATTAGTTTATATCAGAGACTTCACACACCCCCAGCTGTTTTCGGAGCTTCTGAAATGCATCCAGTTTCAGTGGCTTAGTCATCAAGTCTGCCACTTGATCTTGAGTCCCGCAGTGAACAAGTTCAACAACTCCATCCTTAGTAAGATCTCGCAAGAAGTGGAAACGCACATCAATGTGCTTACTTCGGCCATGCATAACTGGATTTTTAGACAGCTTAATAGTTGAGCTATTATCACACATCACAGTGGTGCAACCTTCTTGTGAGTGACCTAACTTCTTCAGAATTCTCCTTATCCAAACTGCCTGACAAGCACAGGCTGCCGCTGCCACGAACTCAGCTTCTGTAGTTGAGAGAGTAACTATAGGCTGCTTCCTTGAGGACCATGAGACTGCACCACCACTCATTAAGAACACATAACCAGAAGTACTTTTCCTGTCCTCCAAATCACCAGCATAGTCGCTGTCTGTGAATGCTATTAATTCTTCATCCCCTCTCTTCTTGTATAAAATCCCATAGTTGATAGTGCCTTTTAAATACCTGAGTGCTCTCTTGGCAACTTGTAGGTGCAGCTGTGTTGGTTTTGCCATGTATCGACTTATAAGACTTACAACAAACATCAAATCTGGTCGAGTGGCAGTGAGATACATGAGACTCCCTACTATCTGTTTGTAATATGTCTCATCAACCTTGATTCCATCTTCATCCTTGCATATTTTAAACCCCGGAACAATAGGACTGCTCACTGAATTACTTTCCTCCATACTAAAACGTTTCAAAACCTCCATGGCGTACTTTCTTTGACTGATGTAAATGCCATCAGATTTTTGCAAAACTTCAATACCAAGAAAAAAATCTCATCCTCCCCAAGTCAGTCATATCAAATTCCCTCATCATTGAATTTGTAAATTTCGACATCATAAGCTCATCATCACCAGTAAAAATAAGGTCATCCACATAAACACTAACAATTAAGATTTTACCTTCTTTGTTCCATTTGATGAATAATGTTTGCTCACTGTAGCACCTTTGAAAGCCTTCACTGATAAAATGAGCTTCAATACGGCTAAACCAAGCTCGTGGGGCTTGTTTTAGTCCATATAAAGCCTTCTGCAACTTGTAGACTTTGTGCTCACTGCCTTTTTTCTCATATCCTTTTGGCTGCTCCACATAGACATCTTCATTCAGTTTCACCATGAAGAAAGGCAGACTTCACATCTAGCTGATATATCCTCCAACTTCTTTGTGCTGCAAGGGCTATTATCATCCTAACAGTATCCATTCTTGCCACTGGAGCAAACACCTCTGTGTAATCCACTCCATGCTGTTGAGAATACCCTTTGGCCACCAGACGAGCTTTATACTTATCCACCTCTCCAAGCTCATTGAGTTTAGTTTTGTAGATCCATTTGACTCCTATCTTTTTAGCTCCAGTTGGTAACTCAGTTAACTTCCAAGTTTGATTCTTCTCGATTGACTTGATTTCAATGTCCATAGCCATCCGCCATTTTGAGCTCTTCACTGCCTCCTCAAAGCACAAAGGATCTGAAGATACAACTAATGCCATGTTGACCTCATTTTCTTCTTCTGACAGCCCTTCTCCACTAACATATTCTCTCATCCAAATAGGAGGTTGCCTAACTCTTCCTTCACTTGTATTAATATCTTCTTCATTTGCAGAATTTGGAGAAGAATTTCCTGCTCCATCAACTTCATTTATAGAATTTGGAGAAGCATTTTCTGTTCCTTCAACTTCATCACCACCTTCACTGTCAGCTTCATTTACATCATCCATATCTATACTTCTCTCATCATCACCCCATTCCAAGTCCATCAGTAGTTGTTCCTCATAACTTGCATCCCAATCCCATTGTTTCTTCTCCTCAAAGATCACATCCCTACTTATTACAACCCTTTTAGTGAGAGGGTTATAAAGTCTGTAGGCCTTGGACTCTTCACTGACTCCTAGCAACACACAACTGAAACTTTTATTCTCCAACTTGGTTCTTCTTACATCTGGCACATGGACATGTGCCACACAACCAAATACTCTAAAGTGCGCAACTAAGGGCTTCATTCCACTCCAAGCCTCTTCTGGAGTTACATTTTTGACAACCAGGGTTGGACACCTATTCAACACATATACAGTCCAGTTCACTGCTTCAGGCCAGAAGGTTTTGGGAATCTTCTTTTCTGAAAGCATGGATCGGACCATATTCATCACAGTCCTGTTCTTCCTCTCGGCCACTCCATTTTGTTGAGGAGTGTAGGCTGCGGTTAATTGTCTCTTGATTCCATTCTGCTTACAGAAGTTATTAAATTCCTCTGAGTTGAATTCTCCTCCTCGATCAGTGCGCAAGCATTTGATAAACAAACCAGTTTCTTTCTCAACAAGATTCTTAAAACATTTAAAGGAATTGAAAGCTTCTGACTTCTCTGTTAGAAAGTAGACCCATGCTTTCCTACTGTAGTCATCAATGAAGCATAAGGAGTACCTTTTTTTGCTGTTGGAAGTAGGAGTGATTAGGTCACATATATCTGCATGGATGAGTTGTAATCTCTGTGATGCTCTCCATGTACTCTTCTTTGGGATGGGATCACGATGCTGCTTTCCAACCATGCAGTCTGTGCACATCACGGTTGAAGCAGGAAGTGGCGGCAAACCACGCACCATTTTCTTAGATTGCAAGGTTCTCAATCCTTTATGGCTGAGATGACCATACCTGCAGTGCCAGAGATGGGAGAGGTCCTCTGAAGTTGTATGGAAACAGGAAGCTTTCTTTGCTTGTGACTTAGCTAACAAAACAAACATCCTGTTGGTTGTCATGTTAGTTTGAATGATCAAACCTCTCTCTGGATGATAGATTTTACAAGTTCCTGTTTGGATTAGGATGGCTAGTCCTTTTTCCTGTAGCTGTCCTATACTTAAGAGGTTGTTCTTCAAGTCTGGGACATAAAATACCTCTGTGACCACATGATTAAATCTATTCAAATGCAACCTCACATTTCCTTTTCCAAGCACATTCATCCTGGTATTGTTTCCCAGCTTCACCAATTGTCTAAAGCTTTCATCCAACTTACTAAACGCAGCTTTATCTCCACTCATGTGATTAGAACACCCTGAGTCCAAGAACCATGCATCCTCTCGGTTGGCTTCATTCATCTCTACATATGACATTAAAAGCATTTCTTCTTGCTCGTCTAACTCTGCATAATTGGCCTCTTTATCCCAAGTTGGACATTCATATTGGAAATGGCCAAGCTTATGGCATTTGTAGCATTCAACTGTAGCTCTGTTAATGACTTGGCGCCCTCTGCCTCTACCTCTTCCTCTAAAAGTGTTTCTACCACGCCCTCTTCCTCCAAACCTTTCTTCAGAAGTCACCTTTAAGGCTTGTTCTTCTCCACTGCTTCTGTGGAATTTCTGTTCATGCACTATCAATGAACTTTGCAATTCATCGATTGAGAGTTCATCTATATCCTTAGATTCCTCAATTGAACAAACTATGTAATTGAATTTGTCAGTTAAGGATCTAAGGATCTTTTCCACAATTGTCACATCCTTCATTTGCTCCCCATATGTCCTCATTTTATTGGCAACTGACATAACTCGTGTAAAATAATCAGTGACATTCTCACCTACTTTCATTTCAAGTGTTTCAAAATCCTTCCTCAATGCTTGGAGAATTGAACGCTTCACCCTAGCATTTCCCTCGTATTTCCTCTTCATGGAGTCCCAGATTTGCTTTGAGGTGTCCTTCTTCAAAATGGTCTCTAGAATGGTTCTGTCGATTGCTTGGAACAGGTAGTTCTTCACCTTCATATCCTTCAATCTCAGCTCCTCGAGTTTTTTCTGTTGTGCCTCTGTCATAGTTGCTTCTTCTGTCTCTGTATATCCTATCTCCACCAGGCTCCAATATTCTTTGGATCTCAGGAAATTCTCCATTAACATGCTCCAATGGTCGTAGTGCCCATCGAAGCGAGGTATTGCAGGTTGGACAAAATTTCCTTCACTCGTCATATCTTTCTCTCTCTCCTTTGTGTTTGCAAGTCACTCGAAAGGCTGCGGCTTTCTTTCTCTCAGGCCCAGTGGGGGCTCTGATACCAATTTGTTCTGGACAGAAAAATGAAAGCAGAAGACCAAGAACTCAAAACGAATTGAATGAATGACCTTGTTTATTGATTAATAACGTTGGCTATTAAATAGCCTTACAAGAATTAACAGAAAGCAGAAATTACGGCCCATGATTTACTCTAACAGAGACATGGTAACATGGAGAAAGAAAGAGTCAAAAACAAAAAACGAATCACCCTACTTAATAGGGATTTATTTAAATAGAGACTAATACTTGTCAGAAACTCAAGTCCTTTATAATCTCAGTTCAACAATCACATGGCAAGGTGAATGTACCAGCAACTAAGGGTATAAGAGGAGAAGTGAATGGAAGGGAATGTGTAACACAGAGTAGGAAACAGTATCAGGGGCAGACTTAGAGTAAGGTCAGTGGGGATAATCGAAAACTGGCCTGGCCCCACTTAGCCCCAAAACCATTACTGAAATGTATATAATTAGTGAGATGTCTGAATTTTCCCCACTGGCACATAGAAAGGAACATAAAATAAGGAGCACTTTAGTAAATATCCAATGTGGATCCTCTCTTCACATGAAGTAAATTATCCTTAAGATTTGAATTTCCACGTGTCAAGCATTTAAAAGATGTATTTTAAGTGTATGTATAGAAAACTCATTCAGATTCTAATTTTAATTATCCTCTCTTCGCATCGAAAACTCATTCAGATTGTACATCATACACTTGCCATGGACACAAGTAGACTTATATGTGTATGCTGGTTGTTTATCATATGTGTCCTTGATTACCTGCCTCAATACGAGTCCTCATATGGAGAATTTTGATTTGTGCTATCATTTATAATGGAGATTTTGAGTAATGGTGCGGTTGTATAAAAAGAAAAAGAAAAAAGAAAAAAGAAAAAAACTAAAAAAAAGAAAAAAACTAAATTATGGAGATTTACAACAATGAAAATTCTCATAGTGATGTGCCAAAATTATTTATGTTCATACGGTTTCTTCACAATACAAACATCACTCAAAAAATATAAATTATGTTCGGAATTCAAGCCCAAGAATACCAGCAAAATCAACAATGGTTGTGGTGGAACAATTAAAAGGTTTATTATGTTAAAAAAAAAAAAGGGTTTAAATGTATGGTTATTTATGTAATATTACTTATGCTCATATTAGTAAATAGAAAAAATATATGAAAATGTGGTGAACCAAATAAATATTATGGTGGCAATATAATTAGCTTTGTTAATATAGTAGTATTTATAAATAATTTTTATATCACTGTAATTTTAGTTATTATTTTTAGGCCTAATTTTTTCCTGAGATTTGATTCTTAATACAACACAAAGTCTGTTAATTTTTATTCTCTCTCATAATTTACAATTTTAAGTGAACTCTGTCATCACAACTCATGTAGGCTTCGAAAGTTTGATTTGATAGACTCTCCTCCGTTACGCGAACGTCTATTTATTTTCAACCGTCTTCCTCAAAAAGTACCTTTCAGCTTCAGCTTAACATTTCTCTCAATTTTCCAGAGAAAATATACAGGCGAATATCAGTACAAGATGCTATCAACGAAGGATGAAGGATCCGATTCGAGTGGTATCGAATTGGGTACGGCGGCAGCCGCCGAAGGTGAAGTCATTCCTGGCCGTGCTCGCTGTGATGGCGGCTCTGATGCTTCTACGTGCCATTGTTCACAATCACGACAACCTCTTCATTGCCGCCGAGGCAGTCCACTCCATCGGAATATCGGTTCTCATCTACAAGCTCAAGATGGAAAGAACCTGTGCTGGTAGGTACACCCAATATTTTGTTATTACCGATAAATTTTGTTGACAGAGCGAATATTTTGGGGATGAGAAAAATTGGAGCTTTGGTTGAGGGATTGACAAGATCTTGATTCCAATTAGATGGATTTTATTTATTTATTTGATGGAAAGAAGGCTTTTTTCATAATTTTCTGTTGGGGAGAGAGTAATGTGGGTGAGTTCTCTTTGTTATTTTCATATGGACATCTATTAAGGTTTTACAGTGGAGAGTTGAAGTGTATATGCATTAGCTTTCTTGCGTGGCAGATTAACAGCGGGTTAGGAAATGGGAACTGCATGGTGGTGGTGTAATATTTCTTTTGTCTTTTAAACCTATGACACGATGAAATAGAATGAAGGAGAGAATGCGGAAGTTGATAACAAAAAAATGAGAAGAAGCGAAAACTCCTGTTTGTAGTCATTCACAGGGTTCGTGCTGATTCAAATTCAATTTTTTCACTTAAGAGAGAAGTAAAAAGCCTTCATTTTCTTTTCATTGTACAAGAACGATTAAAAAAAATAAAAATCATAAGGCTACGTTCAATTGTTAAGGTATTATATCTCACATCGAATGATGATGGAAATAAATACCAATTTATGAAGGATTGGATTTCTCCATTTAATAAGGTTGACCTTGTTAAGATGGATCCCAAACTTTAAAATGGTATTAGAGCCAATCCATGAATTTCAAGATTGGTGTGATCAAGTGAGCCACCATCTTGAAAGGTTCTGTTAAAGTATTATATCCCACATCGAATGATGATGGAAATAAATACCAATTTATAAAGGATTGAGTTTCTTCATTTAGTAAGGTTGACTTTATTAAGATGGACCCCAAACTTTAAAATTTTAGAGAAGGTTGGTTAGTTCTATTTAACAAGGGTTAAATTATCAAATTTTATACCACTTCATAAGTTGGTTGTTTTTGGCTTTGAGCAATAACTTAATGTTATGTTGCAGCTTTCACAAAATGAGATTCTGAATGTGATTTTGAGGTTATAATTTCTGGAAAAATAAAAATTATAGTAGGTTAAGTTTTGGGTTATAATCAGAAAAATAATTCCGTTGACATACATAAACATTAAATTGTGACAGCGAACACAACTTGTGACTCTATTTCCATGGAAATTTTCTGGGTTTTTATTGAAGGACTTTCACTCAGATCCCAGGAGCTAACAGCCAAATTTTTTGGCTGTTAGACTGTGTTGCAGTTTTGTAATGGAATTTGATATACATACGTTGCTCGACTTGGCTACCCTGGCTACAACCTTATGGGTTATTTATATGATTCTAGACTGAGGTCAAGTTACATGGAGGATGACGACAATTTTGCATTATATCATGTGGTGAGTGTTCAACAGCATTGATGCAATCTTTTCTTCTTTCTTTTCCATTTGGGTTTGATTTTACGTAATTAATATCTTAATTTTCAAAATATTTTTTGGGACATGGTTTGATACGGGGAGTGAGGGAAGCACCTCATATGCTATTTAAAATTTGATTTTTTGATAAAGTGAATTTTTATATATGAGGTTTTCAGTGTAAAAACGCCTTTAAGTGATTCGATTACTAGCAGCCAGCCATACTATTAGGTTTTCCCCATTCTTTGTGAATTTTTTTGCACAATTAGTCTGAACCCTATAATATGTAGCAAATACATCCTCTACCTTTAACATCAGATCTTTGAATCCCCAACCTTTACTACTATTGGCATAGTTCCTTTTTACATAATTCTGTCAACTTTCCTTTTTGGCCTGACCACCAAACTCAAGATCACTCTGGCTTCACCAGTTATCAGCTTTACACTTGTACGTGCATGATGAAAGCTATTGACTACGTAAGCACGTATCAAATACCTTTATTGTAAAAGAATTGTAATGAAGAGAACACAGGAGAGAGAAGAAGGGAAGAGAAAAAGATT
>NW_019230613.1:375436-378103 GCF_002742605.1 Olea europaea var. sylvestris
GAAAAAAATTTGTTTTTTTTTTGGGGGGTAGGGGGGGGGGGTGGATTCTACAGGAAATCATTGTATTCAACAATTAAAGTTGTCATTAAATTTACCCATCTTTATATAAGGGTTCAGCCTAGTCTTAATTAGGAATCACAATAAGGAAATAAAACCTAAATTGAGTCGAAACATAAGAATTTTAAATAATATCGGAAGTGAGCCCCCGCATGAAGAGAAAATCACTCCCTCCAAAACATACCTAGTATTTCGTGGACTTTAATGGAGATGTGGTTTACGCTTATGGGTATCTTCACCCACATTTTTTGCCTTCAGATTTTGTAATACGGCTTATTGTTTCTGCATCTTTGCAGTTGATTCCTTGTGCTGTTTTTGCTTTACTAATCAAGCCAGCTACATCACATTACAACATAAATCGGATTGCCTGGGCTTTCTGTGTTTACCTGGAAGCTGTTTCTGTGCTACCTCAACTGCGCGTCATGCAAAATACAAAGGTGAAATTCATTGTGCATAAACCATGCTGATGCTGAACATTTTTTATTTTTTTATTTTTAATAAAGCTGCAGTGCATGTCTTGATGTTCTATATTTCTTGGTGACAGATTGTTGAACCATTTACAGCTCATTATGTATTTCCATTGGGTGTTGCAAGGTTCTTGAGTTGTGCTCATTGGGTTCTCCAGGTTTGACTCGTAAACTTTGTCATGGACAATTGTCTAAAGTCTTCTTCAACTTGTATTATTGCAGAAATTGCTTAAATTTCTTATCATCGTTGAATAACCCCCTCATGATTCTAACATGATAGTGAATGGCTCAATGGTGCTACACATTAATTATAATTATTTTTAATTTTAATTTTGAGTCCATGGTGTTGTTGCCATTTCTTGTAAATAGTCTGGCATGCAATTTATACCAAGTTTATGCAAAAGTAAGGTTTAAGGGACTGGTACTTTTTGAATTTTAAGACAGTAACACTGCGCTAATTAGGGAGAGAAGATTACCTAACTTCATAATTTGCTGATATAGAAAATTTGGACAAAATTATGTTTAGTCCTGCCACCATTACCGGTTATCATGATGTATCACATGTCAAATGACACCTCAATTGCTTTTGCAAATTTCGTATCTTCAAATCATAAAATATATACTAGATATTTTAAAACCAGTATATGATCAGTAGTCACTTTCAATCTTTACAAAAAAATTTATAGGCTGATTATATTTGAACATTAAATATTTCTTCAAATTATCGAACTTAAGGTAATATTGGTATACAAAGATTAAAAGTCCCCAATTTATGAACGATTAGGTCCATTGCTAGATCTGGTGTGCGTGACAAAAGTATACCCATCTCTCAAGATCATCAAAGCTGAACTCAGAAGTCTTGTGAGTGGGTCTAGTGAGTCTGTAATTTTTCCATAATTAATTACAGTTGGTCACTTCTTTATACAAATTATTCAGCTGATTATGTGCAGTTTCTACTTTCTACTTGGAAGTTTTCATGTTCTTAGACGTTAATTTTCAAGAGTTCAATGTTTCGAGCTGTCCGCTACGATACATTTGAACTTCACCAAAGTTAGATGCACAAAAGTGTGCTTTCTTTGAGATGACCAAGCAGGGACATGGAAAAGATTTTTCATCAAAAATACCATGTTAACAATTATAAATCAGTAGGCCCTTTGCTCCATTTACCAGAAATTTGTTTGTTTCTTAAAAATTAAAAATTTCCTTTTCCCTAGCCCAATTCTGGTTGCGTTTTTATGTGACTTGTTCACCAGAGTAACGTGCTTGGATGCCTCTAACAGGTGGTTTTAAATTACAAAATAAAACATGTGCCACGCTTTTGGGAATGGTTAGGATTTGCCTTTCATTCATTATGGATGTTGCCCTCGAAATCTAGCCTTAAATACTTCTATAGTTAACCATTCTACGAGGCAAGAAATGTTGAATATTTATTGTGTATTAATGCAGATCATGTTTTCTTAATGAACATGAACATATTGAACTACAGCTATCTTTGTGCTTTAAAATTGACAAGTGTTAATATTGTTCATCTGCATTTTACAGGTTTTGGACAGTCGTGGTGGCCTTCTTGTAGCATTGGGTTATGGACTGTGGCCTCCAATGGCTCTTTTATCAGAAATTGTTCAAACCTTCATCTTGACTGACTTTTGTTACTACTACGTTAAAAGGTTCACAATCAGTTTTCTTTTGGTTATGTACGCATATATACCAAGTAAATTGAGTGTTTAATTTTGATAAATTATGGCTTTCATTTTTGCAGTGTTTTCGGTGGACAGCTCGTCAATGGCGGATCTAAAGCATGGTGGGTCACTTGCCCCACCAATTTTTGGAGTTCTTTGTTATTTTTATTTATTTTTTAATGATAAAATGTAATATATCTGTCAAAGGGGGGGAAGGAAAAGTAGGAAAAAATGAAAATTGTGCATTAATGTTAGGTTATACTATTTGCAAGATTTTGACACGGGCAAATAGTCTATTGATTTGAATAATTTTAGCCTATGTTTGGTCCCCCATTTTCACAAAAATACATTTTCAACCACACATTCTTTCATAAAATAATATGACACATAAATCTAAAAATATTTATTATTTTTTAACCACGCATTCTTAAAAAAAAAAAAAAAAAAAAACAATTTCCCTCCAT
>NW_019230613.1:378606-383261 GCF_002742605.1 Olea europaea var. sylvestris
TCTCCTCCGTTACGCGAACGTCTATTTATTTTCAACCGTCTTCCTCAAAAAGTACCTTTCAGCTTCAGCTTAAAATTTCTCTCAATTTTCCAGAGAAAATATACAGGCGAATATCAGTACAAGATGCTATCAACGAAGGATGAAGGATCCGATTCGAGTGGTATCGAATTGGGTACGGCGGCAGCCGCCGAAGGGGAAGTCATTCCTGGCCGTGCTCGCTGTGATGGCGGCTCTGATGCTTCTACGTGCCATTGTTCACAATCACGACAACCTCTTCATTGCCGCCGAGGCAGTCCACTCCATCGGAATATCGGTTCTCATCTACAAGCTCAAGATGGAAAGAACCTGTGCTGGTAGGTACACCCAATATTTTGTTATTACCGATAAATTTTGTTGACAGAGTGAATATTTTGGGGATGAGAAAAATTGGAGCTTTCGTTGAGGAATTGACAAAGATCTTGATTCCAATTAGATGGATTTTATTTATTTATTTGATGGAAAGAAGGCTTTTTTCATAATTTTCTGTTGGGGAGAGAGTAATGTGGGTGGGTTCTCTTTGTTATTTTCATATGGACATCTATTAAGGTTTTACAGTGGAGAGTTGAAGTGTATATGCATTAGCTTTCTCGCGTGCCTGATTAACAGCGGGTTAGGAAATGGGAACTGCATGGTGGTGGTGCAGTATTTCTTTTGTTTTTTAAACCTATGACACGATGAAATAGAATGAAGGAGAGGATGCGGAAGTTGATAACAAAAAAAAATGAGAAGAAGCGAAAACTCCTATTTGTAGTCATTCACAGGGTTCGTGCTGATTCAAATTCAATTTTTTCACTTAAAAGAAGTAAAAAGCCTTCATTTTTATTTTTTTTATTTTTTTTCACTGTACAAGAACGATTAAAAAATAAATAAAAATCAGAGGACTTCGTCCACTTTTATAGATGGTTGGTTAGTTATATCGAACGAAGGTTAAATTATCAAAGTTTATACCACTGCATAAGTTGGTTGTTTTGGCTTTGAGCAATAACTTAATGTTAAGTTGCAGCTTTCACGAAATGATATTCTGAATGTGATTTTGAGTTTATAATTTCTGGAAAAATAAAAATTATAGTAGGTTAAGTTTTGGGTTATAGTCAGAAAAATAATTCCGTTGACATACATAAACATTAAATTGTGACAGCAAACACAACTTGTGACTCTATTTCCATGGAAATTTTCTGGGTTTTTATTGCAGGACTTTCACTCAGATCCCAGGAGCTAACAGCCATCTTTTTGGCTGTTAGACTGTATTGCAGTTTTGTAATGGAATTTGATATACATACGTTGCTCGACTTGGCTACGCTGGCTACAACCTTATGGGTTATTTATATGATTCGTTTTAGACTGAGGTCAAGTTACATGGAGGATGACGACAATTTTGCATTATATCATGTGGTGAGTGTTCAACAGCATTGATGCAATCTTTTCTTCTTTCTTTTCCATTTGGGTTTGATTTTACGTAATTAATATCTTGATTTTCAAAATATTTTTTGGGACACGGTTTGATATGGGGAGTGAGGGAAGCGCCTCGTAGGCTATTTAAAATTTGATTTTTTGATAAAGCGATTTTTTATATATTAGATTTTCAGTGTAAAAACGCCTTTAAGTGATTCGATTACTAGCGGCCAGCCATACTTTTAGGTTTTCCCCATTCTTTGTGAAATTTTTTGCACAATTAGTCTTAACCCTATAATATGTAGCAAATACATCCTCTACCTTTAACATCAGATCTTTGAATCCCCAACCTTTACTACTATTGGCATAGTTCCTTTTTACATAATTCTGTCAACTTTCCTTTTTGGCCTGATCACCAAACTCAAGATCACTCTGGCTTCACCAGTTATCAGCTTTACACTTGTACGTGCATGATGAAAGATATTGACTACGTAAGCACGTATCAAATACCTTTATTGTAAAAGAATTGTAATGAAGAGAACAGAGGAGAGAGAAGAAGGGAAGAGAAAAAGATTGGTTTTTTTTTTGGGGGGTAGGGGGGGGGGTGGATTCTACAGGAAATCATTGTATTCAACAATTAAAGTTGTCATTAAATTTACCCATCTTTATATAAGGGTTCAGCCTAGTCTTAATTAGGAATCACAATAAGGAAATAAAACCTAAATTGAGTCGAAACATAAGAATTTTAAATAATATCGGAAGTGAGCCCCCGCATGAAGAGAAAATCACTCCCTCCAAAACATACCTAGTATTTCGTGGACTTTAATGGAGATGTGGTTTATGCTTATGGGTATCTTCACCCACATTTTTTGCCTTCAGATTTTGTAATACGGCTTATTGTTTCTGCATCTTTGCAGTTGATTCCTTGTGCTGTTTTTGCTTTACTAATCAAGCCAGCTACATCACATTACAACATAAATCGGATTGCCTGGGCTTTCTGTGTTTACCTGGAAGCTGTTTCTGTGCTACCTCAACTGCGCGTCATGCAAAATACAAAGGTGAAATTCATTGTGCATAAACCATGCTGATGCTGAACATTTTTTATTTTTTTATTTTTAATAAAGCTGCAGTGCATGTCTTGATGTTCTATATTTCTTGGTGACAGATTGTTGAACCATTTACAGCTCATTATGTATTTCCATTGGGTGTTGCAAGGTTCTTGAGTTGTGCTCATTGGGTTCTCCAGGTTTGACTCGTAAACTTTGTCATGGACAATTGTCTAAAGTCTTCTTCAACTTGTATTATTGCAGAAATTGCTTAAATTTCTTATCATCGTTGAATAACCCCCTCATGATTCTAACATGATAGTGAATGGCTCAATGGTGCTACACATTAATTATAATTATTTTTAATTTTAATTTTGAGTCCATGGTGTTGTTGCCATTTCTTGTAAATAGTCTGGCATGCAATTTATACCAAGTTTATGCAAAAGTAAGGTTTAAGGGACTGGTACTTTTTGAATTTTAAGACAGTAACACTGCGCTAATTAGGGAGAGAAGATTACCTAACTTCATAATTTGCTGATATAGAAAATTTGGACAAAATTATGTTTAGTCCTGCCACCATTACCGGTTATCATGATGTATCACATGTCAAATGACACCTCAATTGCTTTTGCAAATTTCGTATCTTCAAACCATAAAATATATACTAGATATTTTAAAACCAGTATATGATCAGTAGTCACTTTCAATCTTTACAAAAAAATTTATAGGCTGATTATATTTGAACATTAAATATTTCTTCAAATTATCGAACTTAAGGTAATATTGGTATACAAAGATTAAAAGTCCCCAATTTATGAACGATTAGGTCCATTGCTAGACCTGGTGTGCGTGACAAAAGTATACCCATCTCTCAAGATCATCAAAGCTGAACTCAGAAGTCTTGTGAGTGGGTCTAGTGAGTCTTTGTAATTTTTCCATAATTAATTACAGTTGGTCACTTCTTTATACAAATTATTCAGCTGATTATGTGCAGTTTCTACTTTCTAGTTGGAAGTTTTCATGTTCTTAGACGTTAATTTTCAAGAGTTCAATGTTTCGAGCTGTCCACTACGATACGTTTGAACTTCAGTAAAGTTAGATGCACAGAAGTTTGCTTTCTTTGAGATGACCAAGCAGGGACATGGAAAAGATTTTTCATCAAAAATACCATGTTAACAATTATAAATCAGTAGGCCCTTTGCTCCATTTACCAGAAATTTGTTTGTTTCTTAAAAATTAAAAATTTCCTTTTCCCTAGCCCAATTCTGGTTGTGTTTTTATGTGACTTGTTCACCAGAGTAACGTGCTTGGATGCCTCTAACAGGTGGTTTTAAATTACAAAATAAAACATGTGCCACGCTTTTGGGAATGGTTAGGA
This sequence comes from Olea europaea var. sylvestris, assembly GCF_002742605.1. NCBI lineage: Eukaryota > Viridiplantae > Streptophyta > Magnoliopsida > Lamiales > Oleaceae > Olea > Olea europaea. Next base: position 382,462 of record NW_019230613.1, read on the forward strand.
TTTGCTTTTCGTTCATTATGGATGTTGCCCTCGAAATCTAGCATTAAATACTTCTATAGTTAACCATTCTACGAGGCAAGAAATGTTGAATATTTATTGTGTATTAATGCAGATCATGTTTTCTTAATGAACATGAACATATTGAACTACAGCTATCTTTGTACTTTGAAATTGACAAGTGTTAATATTGTTCATATGCATTTTACAGGTTTTGGACAGTCGTGGTGGCCTTCTTGTAGCATTGGGTTATGGACTGTGGCCTCCAATGGCTCTTTTATCAGAAATTGTTCAAACCTTCATCTTGACTGACTTTTGTTACTACTACGTTAAAAGGTTCACAATCAGTTTTCTTTTGGTTATGTACGCATATATACCAAGTAAATTGAGTGTTTAATTTTGATAAATTATGGCTTTAATTTTTGCAGTGTTTTCGGTGGACAGCTCGTCAATGGCGGATCTAAAGCATGGTGGGTCACTTGCCCCACCAATTTTTGGAGTTCTTTGTTATTTTTATTTTTTTTAATGATAAAATGTAATAAATCTGTCAAAGGGGGGAAGGAAAAGTAGGAAAAAATGAAAATTGTGCATTAATGTTAGGTTATACTATTTGCAAGATTTTGACACGGGCAAATAGTCTATTGATTTGAATAATTTTAGCCTATGTTTGGTCCCCCATTTTCACAAAAATACATTTTCAACCACACATTCTTTCATAAAATAATATGACACATAAATCGAAAAATATTTATTATTTTTTAACCACGCATTCTTCAAAAAAAAAAAAAAAAAAAAAAACAATT
>NW_019230613.1:383270-397018 GCF_002742605.1 Olea europaea var. sylvestris
TTTAACCCCACATTCTTAAAAAAAAAAAAAAAAAAAAAACAACCATTTCCCTTCAATTTTACATTAAAATGGAGCCCAAAAAGGGCCTAATATTTTAAACCTGTGAAAAATGTTTAATATTTATCTTTTTTATTTTATGTTAAAATTTAATATCATTCTAAAAAATACTGGTCATGCACATAAAAAATGAAGTCAAGTTTGGTTAGATCATTTTGCTTGATTAAATATTTGTCCTCACGGACATAATTTATGTCATTAAAATATTTCGACATTTGCAATTTTTTTTTTCTCCAATACACTACATAACCAATTCGGAAGTCTCTTTTCCTTATAAATACTACCTACAAACTCATGACAAGTAGGTAAATTTTTGATCTAGAATGAACAAAGTTGATAATTGTTATACTATATTTGCATTTGTATCTTAAAGTTTATCATTCTCCGTACGGATCATGACTAAAAAGAAATTATATTTTTTCATTATCAACTTGTTCGATTTGAAAATTTAGTTGCACCCCTCTAATTTAAAATGTTTGCGTCCGCCATTGAACTCGTGTTACGCCTTCCTTCTGGAGTCGTGTAATTAGCAGTGATACGAGCTTTCGTTTTAATATATTTACTGCGCCCATCAGAGGGCTCGTCGCTGGTTCTTTGGCATTTAAATCTGTTGGATGGACTTGTAAAGTTGGCAATACAAAAGCGTTCAAGCCAACTGTTTTACGAGAAACCAGATTTTTGGCTCAAATTTTCCAGTACTAATTGGTTTTAGATAGTGGAGTTAAGTTGTAGTTTCTAATACGCAAGTATTTCAACTCTTTTTTGTGTCACTTACACGACATGACCGAGCAATATAATGAATTAGGTTTAACTTATTTTATTTTTAATTTAATATTATCGACGGTAAAATTTGTCTGATTTCGGATTGACATTTATCCATTAGTTTTAAATGGAAAAATTAAGCAAATTCCTATATTTTGACTATACTTTTCAAAAATCAGATCTTAAACTTATCTTTTCATAAATCAATTGTCAATTAATATTTAATGATATTAAATATATTAATAAATTTATATTAACAAAAACTAGATAAGGATAATCTTTATGTCCCCATTAATTTAACCCATCCACACCCATATTTGTCTGTGATAACTTACCCTCCATAATACTACGATGGCTGGCCGTTGCCACCAGCTGCCACTTTTCACCACTTATCAGCGGCGAAACAACCTCTCCAATACAACTCTACCTTCGATTGGTCACCATAATGCCATCCCATCTTTACACCATGTCTCTGTTGAATATTGTTGTTCAAAATCAATAAAATGCATGTGGAATGAAAATGGAAATTGAGGCCAAAACCTTGACCTATGCGACTGCATATGCCTTAGAAGGGTGTGGTCGCATGGTGCATTGTAGGGCCTAAAGGCCCTACTTTTGGACAAACTATGCGGTTGCATAGGTTTGTTCTAGGTGACTGCATAGTGCCATCCAACTAGCCATTGGTTGGTTTTTATTTTTCAATTACATCTGGTTGTCTTTTGGCACTTGTTTTGGCACCACTTCGTGGAGTATTGTTGAGATCTATAAATAGGTGGTTGATATTCAATAGAAACATTGGAAAAATACTTGTGATCAAAATTTTCATTCCACAAAATAATCAAAGCTCTCTCCATCATATTCAATTTTCTTTGTGTTTTTAAGTTTTGGAGGATTTCATTAAGTGCTTAAGTATTAATCCTTTTCATGGTTTGATAAATCTTACAAACCATTTGCCAAGAATCCCTTTAAGCATTAAATTCAATCCAAAAGGGGACAAATATCGTTTAATAACAACGATTGGGTGTTTGAGCCTTCATTCAATTTCTTTTGTTGTTCCTTTTGTTATTCGTTTCTTCTCATTCTTCTTGTTTGTAAATTATATTTCCAACAGTCTCACTTAAAAATTGATTCTCGGATTTATCAATATGGAGGATATACCCACTTCAATGGAGTTTTCTTTTGGCTGACAACAACATTCTTCATTGGGTGTACTACTAACGGTGCTTGACGAATGATTAATTACAGGCATCAATGTTGGGTACGCACTCATGGTTGCCCCGATTTACATAGTCGAACTGTCCTGGCGATGTCATAGGATTTTCCCACTTCTTTTCCCAAAATATTCATCACTTTCGGTATTCATCTAGGTTAATCTTCTATATGCAATGTCAAGTCTTCCACCTGTAGGGAATCTACTTAACATGCACAACGGAAAATTAAAACATATTTCGATTCCTGCCAGGATTCATCTTTGTGTTTAGATAAAAATTGTGATAAAAAGTGATATATTTTCACGATCTGCAAACTCCTTTGCCTTATCTTTGTTTCAGTAACTTGGATCTGTCTCTCACAGCTGTCCAATTGTCCAATCTCCAACGGTGATCCACATAGAGAACAAGATTGTAGTATTATGATTTTTCTTATGCTAACAAGAATAATGAAAAATCTCTACAATTTTACAAACCCTAATCATATTTATAAAAGCCCGAACGGGCTTGGCCTGATCCGGTCCAACATTTAATTAACCTATTTAATTAAATTCATTATATGAATTAATTAATCCAATTAATCAATTCAGGCCTATAAATAAGCAACCCAATTAATTAATTTATCCAATACTTGTTAAATTAATTAATTGACAAATCACAATCTTCATCAGGTTTTCGATCACGATATCTAACGACGTGAAATATTATTTTGATCTAATCAAAATTGATAAATTAAAACACCTTTTTAATTTATCACAAATCACACTCGCTGTCCCAGATTGACATCTAACAATGTCTCAGGGCAATACATATGACGGGAAATATCACGTGGTATGACAAAACCAAACTCGTTCGTTTACCATGAAACTATAATTCCTTCGTCAATATGATCCAATCAATTACGAGATATGGAAGTGTATTAATCTCGATTATCGATCATATCTTTCACTCCACTATTACTTATGAGTACACATTGACCAAAGATTTCGTTATCGACTTAATTGAATGAAACATAGATAATAATTTCTTACTATCGAAAAGTTACGAATCCTCTATTGGTCATTCACAACCTTCATATGATTCTAGACATACTCGAACGGTGCCGTATTAACGGCCCTTGGCAGAGCAACATCAAACACCGTCAAAACATGACCGTCCTCATATAAGGTGCTATGACGAGCTCAAGTCAAAAGGACCAATCCCACTACCGAACATTAAAGATTAATCACTGACACTCAAATAGTTATCCATGTGGAATCTCTCGGCGGGTCTCCAATGTTTTGTTATAGATCATTTAAGTGTAACTACACTTTAGCTTGTAAGATCAGCTACTTACTTCACAAGTAAGAAATAACACACGTTATGGTCTATCCGTAATAACGATATCCGTATCTCGTTATTACTTACGATCACGGACGATTTAAGATTCAATCATATGTAATTTGTATCTCACAATCACAACTCCTTGTGATTAACAAATTACGAAGATTTGAATCTACGGACTCTATTATTTAATTTAATTGTTTGTTAATTAAATAATAAATTTGCCATTAAATTGCATTAAATATATATCAAAAGTATTTATATCCAAAATTGATTGGATTTAGGGCATAACACTTACACCACCACACATCAACTAGTGGTTGATGCTTAGCCTTGCGGCAATTCCGACAATTTCCATTGCTCTTGAAGTCTTAACAATTCTAGAATCTCCGTGGTGGCTGTTCAATGTCTATTGTTCTGGACCTTAATGTGAGAGAATGGTAGTCAGAATGCTGAACTCTTTAATAACGATATCACAAATGTGATACAATTGTTTCTGGAAACTCCCCTCCTTGATATCCACTTGGCAATAATTAGAGTAGAGTTAGCAAGAATATCACCTTTTCAAGAAATTGTGAATTTAGCACAGAGCAATTCCTTAGAAGCATAAAACAAATTTGTTGAAACATGATCGTAAATATTTCATTTTGAGATTCATATGCTGTTGACAAGTAGTAGTTTTCCATATCAGCACAATATGTGGTCTAATTCTCTTTCCAATTTTTATCATGTAATTGTTTTACATGATTGCATAGACACTTGTTAAGAAGAATATTCTCATGAACTGAACCTTTTTAGTGTTTGCACTCCCTTCACCGTTATAACTCACTCACTCATAGTCAAAGTCAAGAAAATTATTTAGTCAAAGTCCGAAATTCGATTGGTCAAAATCAATACCAAATAGGGATTTAAATGAAATAAATTATTTTATTGGGGTTTAATTTATTATGAAAAATAGTTAAAGGTTTAAAATGGATAAAACTTAATTTTAAGAATCTACTTATATATTATTGGAAGTAAAGGACTAGATGTTATATTAAATTGAAGAATAAGAACTTCCTATGCAAAAATGGGTTGTGGAGTACATGTGGCAAGTAATTAACCCTTTGCCATTTTCATATCATATATACATGCAGAGAGCTAAGGGTGGAGACTGCAGAAGCAAGAAAAATCGAGAAAGAGAGAAGAAAGAGGAGAAAAAGAAAGAAAGAAAGAAAGAAAGAAGGAGAAGAGGGAAAAAAAAAAAAAAAAAAGGAAAGTTCGTCTATGTTGTTAGAAAATAAGTGGTCTACATTATTAGGTTTGAATTCCTCAATTTTGAAAGGTAAGTAAAAAGTTTCTTATTGTTAAGTTATATTTGATTTTATAGTTGTTATATTGTTAAACTAAATTCAATTTTATTGAAGGGGTTAAGTATAATAAATTATGAAATTGAGTAAAGTGAAAGAAAAACTAATTTTAGTGATTAAATAGACTGTAGAAATCGCTTAAACATGAAATTATTAAATTTGGGTATTACCTATTTAATTATTGAAATTATTTAAAATAATTAATTGCTTATTTAAAAATTATATCGTATTTCAGGCGGCGATATTAACATCAGAACAGCTTACCAACCGGATTGATTTTGCGAATATAGTACAGTGAGTGAAAAAATATAAATATTATTAAAATATTTATGAATTAAGTATATTGTTAAAATATGTGCAATTATATGCAATTATGTGTTCGAATTACATGGTTATTATGAAAATATTTTTTATTATGATACACATGGGATTTCAAAGATTGTATACGATACATTGTGAATTGGAATATGAGACGTGATTTTGAGATCGACCAGAAAAGTACTCATGATTATATATATCTTCTAATTCACTGAAGGACCTTGGTCGTGTTCTATCCTACACTAAGGGGTCTTGGACCGGGGATGAAGGGGTCTTGACCGTGTATATATATAATTCACTGAGGGGGCCTTGACCGTATTCTAGAATTGATTATTAGAGATCTTGAGACCCGCTTTCGTTCACGGAGGGGCTAAAGGCCTGTGGCGAACGATCTTAGCCCAAGGGACGGATTACAGATTTTAATCAGATGGTATATTTTTTGTGAATTTTGTAGTACATTTGATGTGATGAGATTATAGCATGATTACCAACTTATATTTATATCATGACTTGAGATGATATTTTACCACGTTATGTGAATGTCTCACGTTTTGACTATAATTATATGATGTTATCTTGCGAATTATCAATGATATGAACTCGATTTTTGATAAAAATGTAAAAATGAAAAAGTATAATTATTTTCGAACTTTTCCCCTCACTGAGCTATCAACTCATATATTTTTCCGTAATTTTCTTACAGGTAGCAATTGATTCTTTTAGCTAGAAGAGCCTAATGATTTCGAAATGAAAACTACACGACATGTTGAGTGTTATAAACTCATATTGATGAGGCATAAAGTAAATAATTTGGGCCCATCTCATTATATTTAACATATCATTTGATTTTGGCGTATATTTTGTAGTAAATCATAGTCAGCCTTGGTGGTGGATCTGACATCTAGTCAGCATCTATCATCGACGAACGTCACGTTTCGGGTCCACTAGGGTGATTCGGAATGAGACGTGTCAAAGTGGTATTAGAGTATGGTTTCGAAAATTTTTATGGTTCATGCATGTTCAGTGGATATGATCACATGTTGTGGTGGCAGAAATTACAAGCTTTCAAGCTCAAATGCATAGAATAAAAAAATGATAGAAAGATATTTTTTAACAAATTCAGGAAAGACTAGTATGTAAGTATGGTAGTTGCAATGATATTATGGTTGGAAATGTTATTAGTTATTGGGTTGGAACTATTAGTGTATGTAACCTAGTAAGATTTGAACATATTTTGATGATTTTGCTGGGCATTTGAAGTTATAGATTTTACAATCAGCGTGGAATTTTAATTATTTTGGAGCCAAATGGTCATTAGTGTTATCAAAATTTTGTGGTGATTTGTAGCCACTTATATGGGATGATAATAGAAATCATAATGGTGTAAATTTATGCTATATGATAAGAGATTGTGGAAGAAAAAATGATGATTCGTTGATTGATAGATAACAATGTGTTATTGTGTACTTTAGGCATCGAGAAAATTAATAGTAATTCCAATTATTAGAATTATTTATAAGTTGTTTGATTATAAGGAATGCGAAAATAATAGGGATGAATTTCATAATGATTACCTATTATGGGGTGATTTGTTGCTTTAAAAATAAGAATTAAATGGATATGTGCATTTAGGTATGTTTATGTGGAAAAAAAAACAAAATTAGAGAATGGTAGAATCGAAATTTGTTGAGATTGGGAAATTACATGCGGTATATTGATGTATGAAATGTTCATGTGATAAATATGAATGTTATTATCTTCAAGTATTAAGGAAAATTGATATAATTAAATGTTTTGGATCATACGATATGACGATAAATACCAAAGTTACATGATCATAACTTGATATGGTGAATAGCATGTAATAAATATAATGGTTGTCCTATAGCAAAATAATGTGATGATAAATTGAGTTATTAAGTTAATTAATTTTGTTAAGGTCATTCATTGGATTATTGTGTTACATTCCATACAATTTGGAAGTGTTGAGTTAAATTTTGAAGTTAAGATGAATTTATTGAAATTTTAGTGATGTAATTTTTGGGCTATTTTCAATTGTATGGATCACGAACAAAGTATTCAATTTTCATCAAAATATATTTGTTAAGAAATATAAGTAGGACATGTTGGATTTTGATATTTCTAAAGTTTAAGATGATCATCAAATATAGATTTTACTCATTGTGAAATTGTATCTTTAGGTTACATTATCTCAATTAAAGGTCTTTATGCAATATACAAGAATGATTATGCATTGATGATAGATCAACGATCTATTTATGAAATAAGAGTATAGATTTTCATGGATTAAATGTTATTATTGTCCATTCATAAAAAGAATTTTGCTATCAGGAAATATTGAAAAAATATTTGCTCTTATATCTAAAGATGATAAGTGATTGATTCACGATAATAATTTATGTTATGGTGTAGAAAATGCTCCAAGTGGAATGATAAAATATGGATTATGTTGTAGATTGATAAAGAGATATGATTAAAACATGATCTATGGTTGGTTCTATTGGGATTGACATTTAGGAATTGTGGCGTCATCATATGGTAGGAAGATCAATACTTACGGACCACATGAGGTTAAGGTATATTTTTATTCAAAAAGGAGCCGAACTTGAAGCTGTGTATATATTATCGTTAGGTGATAAAATGAAAAGTATATCACATATTTATATTAAGATGATATTTAAGGTATCGGTTCAACATGTATTCCATATGTTCGAGGGTTAGTAAATGGACGTCAGATTTAACTAATGCTATAAGGTCATCAGTGGAGTTGGTTGAAAATCTTACATATGAAGAAAAATCAATTCGGATCTTTGATAGGAAATGAATAGATTTTGTGCTGAAAGTCTATTCCACTAGTTAAGTTTGTTGGATAAATCATTAAAAAAAAAAAAGGAGGCATCATGGGGTAAGTATTCAAATATATGCTCTATATCTCTGTGTTCGAATCCTAGTTGATTGAATTTCGAGGACGAAATTCTTTTAAGGAGATAAGATTGTTGTAACTCACTCACTCATAGTCAAAGTCAAGAAAATTATTTAGTCAAAGTCCAAAATTCAATTGGTCAAAGTCAATATCAAATAAGAATTTAAATGAAATAAATTATTTTTTTGGGGTTTAATTTATTATGAAAAATAGTTAAAGGTTTAAAATGGATAAAACTTAATTTTAGGAATCTACTTATATATTATTGGAAGTAAAGGACTAGATGTTATATTAAATTGAAGAATAAGGACTTCCTATGCAAAAATGGGTTGTGGAGTACATGTGGCAAGTAATTAACCCTTTGCCATTTTCATATCATATATACATGCAGAGAGATAAGGCTGGAGACGGCAGAAGCAAGAAAAACTGAGAAAGAGAGAAGGAGGAGGAGAAAAAGAAAGAAAGAAAGAAGGAGAAGAGGGAAAAAAAAAAAAAAAGGAAAGTTCGCCTATGTTGTTAGAAAATAAGTGATCTATATTATTAGGTTTGAATTCCTCAATTTTGAAAGGTAAGTAAAAAGTTAATTATTGTTAAATTATGTTTGATTTTATAGTTGTTATATTGTTAGACTAAATTCAATTTTATTGAAGGGGTTAAGTATAATAAACTATGAAATTGAGTAAAGTAAAAGGAAAACTAATTTTAGTGATTAAAGAGATTGTAGAAATCGCTTAAACGTGAAATGATTAAGTTTGGGTATTGCCTATTTAATTATTGAAATTATTTAAAATAATTACTTGTTTATTTAAAAATTATATCGTATTTCAGACGACGATACTAACATCAGAACAGCTTACCAACCGAATTGATTTTGCTAACATAGTACAGTGAGGGGAAAAATATAAATATTATTAAAATATTTATGAATTAAGTATATTGTTAAAATATGTGCAATTATATGCAATTATATGTTCGAATTACATGGTCATTATGGAAATATCTTTTATTATGATACATGTGAGATTTCAAAAATTGTATACGGTACATTGTGAATTGGAATATGAGATGTGACTTTGAGATCGACCAGAAAAGTACCCGTGATTATATATTTCTTCTAGTTCATTGAGGGGCCTTGACCGCGTTCTATATTACACTGAGGGGTCTTGGACCGAGGATGAAGGGGTCTCGACCGTGTATATATATAGTTCACTGAGGGGCTTTGATCATGTTCTATAATTGATTATTAGAGGTCTTAAGACCTGTTTTCGTTCACGGAGGGGCCAAAGGCCCGTGGCGAAAGATCTTAGTCTGAGGGACGGATACAGATTTTAATCAGATGGTACATTTTTTGTGGATTTTGTAGTACATTTGATGTGATGAGATTATAGCATGATTACCAGCTTATATTTATATCATGACTTGAGATTATATTTTACCACGTTATGTGAATGTTTCACGTTTTGACTATAATTATATGATGTTATCTTGCGAGTTATCAATGATATAAACTCGATTTTCGATAAAAAAAAATGTAAAAATGAAAAAGTATAATTATTTTCGAACTTCTCCACTCACTGAGCTATCAACTCATATATTTTTCCGTAATTTTCTTACAAGTAGCAATTGATTCTTTTAGCTGGAAGAGTCTAATGATTTCGGAATGAGAGCCACATGACATGTTGAGTGTTATAAACTCATATTGATGAGGCATAAAGTAAATAATTTGGGTCCATCTCATTATATTTTATATAGCATTTGATTTTGACGCATATTTTGTAGTAAGTCATAGTCAGCATTGGTGGTGGATCTGACATCTAGTCAATATCTATCATCGATGCACGTCACATTTCGGGTCCACTAGGGTGATTCGGGACGGGACGTGACATTCACCTATGCCTTTTTGTTCCTTTTCTCATGTTTGTTGCAATTTAATTTTATTAGCTTTGCTAGTAGAATGGAAATTTTCCGAATCTGTGTTAGCTTTTCTTCCCGCTTCAGTGGTTTTATCATAATCTGATTGTAATTTGTGGTGGACTTTGAGGGATGTCGTAGTGAATGCGAATTCAAGGTACAAGTGGTGGTGAAGTGGAATGCGTTGGATAAAAAGCTGTTTTGACCAATTATTGGATAATTGTGAATAAATAAAACGAGTAAATTATAACCAATAAATAATATGAGACCTAAACATGTGCGATTTATAACTAAATTTGTAAATGTGACCTACAATTTGTGTCTTCCTAGTCGATAAATAACTTATGATCAATTAATTTGATCATTTATGACTGAGAAATAATTTGTAACCTATAAAATTTATTTAGAGAAAATTACACTTCATGTCAACTTTTGACTTTACATTTTCAAAAATGTCACTTTTTTTTTTAAAAAAAATTTTTGCAGTCATTTTTGGACATTCCCCCACCCTTGCCCTACAAATTTAAATACTCTACACATCCTTGAGTTGACAACGTAAAAAAGTTTTACAAAATGTGGAGAAAATGTGGCAATTAATCACTTCAAAATTTACTTCAAAGTCCCTACAATATATAAAAAATATATAAAAAAGTAAAATTTATTAACTCATTCATTTTTCTCTCTAGTAGACTAATACGTTTCTTTGCAAAATTTCGCATTTCTTATTTTCTATGTTTCCTTTCTTGATTTTTTGAAAACTATATCGAGTGCAAGTTCTAGTGTTGGGATTCCGTTTATTATATCAATATAGAGGGAAGAAGAATATCTTAGCTAAGGTTTCGAATATGTGCTTTTCTTTTTTCGGTCGATTGAATGTCTTGTCAAGTTTTTTTACTGATGTTCTTATTTTTTTGTCTCTCTTAAATTGTACAATCAATTTTGAGTTCTCTACATCTAGACCGCGAATTGGTTTGTTATTCGTTTTGGGTTTGGCTTTGTTTTGGGATGTGCATTTACAGTTAGTTTGTATTTCTCCATTTTTTTGGGGGATTTTTATTTTTTCTAGATTTTTTGCTGTTTTATACATGAATTTTTTTTTTATATTTTTCTAAAAAAAATATTTCGAGTTTTTGTCAATTTTTACCTTATATTTTGCTGAATTTGTTTTGTTTGTGGGAACTAATTGTTGTATTATACTTGTCATTCCAACCTACTTTATTTATTATGATTTTCTAGATTAAGCATGGGTATTTAATTTTTTAAATGAATTGTTTAATTTGTCATAATGAAAGCGTGTATAGTTATGAGTTCTCAATACACACAAACTTCTCGACACACCAGTTATATGACCCATCTGTCGCGATAAATTGTCATTCCCGACAGTTCGTTTCAATTAATCTCGATAAATGACTAATTATTATCTGTCCATATGAATTGTCATTCTAGACCGTTAAAGGAAGTATTTCTCGAACATTATAGTTTGTTTTTGCTTTCTTATACATGTGTTTTGCATTAACATTTGAGAAATTCAAAATTTTAAACACTCTCGTCTCATTTCGTAGTATGCAAAAAAATATTGAATTCATTCCATTAATATTGTAATTGTTGTTTTCAACTAAATCGATGAGGCATCAAGCCGTGTTCCGATGATCAGGAAGGTTCATTTCCTAGTGGGAACCAAGAGGTGAACGTATGTGCGTTAATTATGAGAAATTTAAAATTTTAAATACTTTCATCTCATCTTGTAGTTTGCAAACTAAAAAAACAAAACTCATGGCGGTTAGTGTTGCAAATGTTGTTTTCAAATAGATAGAAAAGCCATAGAGCCCGAAGTGTTATGCCCGAACAACGAGGAAGTTACTTCAGCATGAAGTGTAATTGAGGTGGCCACCATACCCATCTAAAGCAACGATGTTGTTAACACAAATAGTGATCGATACACATTCAATTTCCGGTAGCATCTTTTAGGACTCCTTACACTAAGGAAATGAGAGAGAGTAAAGAAATAGTGTGACAAAATTTGTTAATACTACATTAGAATCGATTTGTGATAGTGTACTAAATGACCTCATTTTACTTCACTCCAAGAATATGGTTATGAACACGATTTGGTGGTTGCATCCACATGTGGTTACACATTTTATCATTTCTTGTTTCTCATACTTGTTGGATTGTTCGATTAGCACAAGAAAAATTGTTGAATTTCTTGATTGAAGTCTGATTATGAGAAGTTTAAATACCAAAATACTTTAGGACCATACTACAATTAAGATACAAAATACTCATGAAAATTGATTACCAACAATTAAATGTAGGAAACTTTAAGATAAAATGGTACACATTTTTAAGATTCACATTTTCCATAAAAATCGATTATCAACAATTATATTAGAAAAATTTAAGATAAAATAATACATATAATTTAATATTCAATTTTTCATAAATTATGGACAAAGTTTGAAGGATAAAGATACCTTTAGATCTTAAAATCATCACACCAATTGTCACTCAAGCAACATTTAAAGTTGTGATTTGGTGATTGTATTCTAAGTCACCATAATTGCTCCCTTCTTAGAATTTAAATATAAATAGCATGGAATGACTTTCTGATCAGTTACACTTAAACACTTATCTAACTATGTGATGCTTTATACATCAAGCATTTCAAACAGTTTTACTCAATACAACCATATTGAGATAATGAGTTCGCCCACGGGAAGCAACGAACCGTTGAACTCGAATGAGCCCTTGTCAATATCCAATTCGCCCCATTTTTTCATCATAATTTCTTCGAATGATGAGGAAGTCACCCTCCAAATGGTAGGAGAGTCATTTCTACTATTCCTTTTCCCAACCTAGAGGAAATTTCAAGTGAAGCCTTACAATCACCGCCAAGTATAGATAATGATGTGTTCAAGTTCATGGTTTCATTTGAAGATGAATCCAACGATGATGAATCGTTGGCGAACGTTTCACCTCCCGAGATAATTGTCATAAGTTTGGATGGTTCTGGTGAAGACAATGGGAGAACATTCAAATGTCAACAAAGATTGAAGCGGGCTATAACTGTGTACGTTCATGTACTAAATTATGTATTATAGTTTTGTTAGGGATAAATTTGGTAATGTCTTTACCAAATGTTCTACAACAGTTTGTCCCTTATGTATCTTATTTGTAATTACATTTCTGCTTCACAACCAATTATCGAGAATGATAAAAACCTTCTGCGGGACCAATAGTTTAACTGTCAGGATGTTATGCAATATCTGTAAACAATAATGAAATTCTACTAATAATGTAAGTTGAAAATGATAATGTAAGTTGAGAATTTCCCTTAAACATCTTTTTTGTAGTCAAATTTTCTACTTTGCACCTATCTGTCGAGAATTATAGAAACCTTCTATCGAGATGGTATGCAATTTTTTGTTTATGTAATTATTTTACTTGTGAAATTAAACACGACTTATGTTTGCAAACGATAATAAAAAGAAAATAATAATATAACTTCAAAATGTACAACGCTTTCGGAGGAACATTCAAAATACAACTTCAACTACTTTCAGACATCAAACCTATTTACGTGAGTTGTGTTAGAATGGGGTTGGAACACGTGGTCTGGTTATGGCTAACTCTAACATAGTGAGTGCATAGGGTAATATTTTTCAGAACTAAAATGAAAAGTGGATTTGTCCACTCTCTACTTCCATTCGTTATCCACATAAACAAACTTTTTCCTCATGTGACACGATAAATCTCAAATGATTACTAATACCTGAAAAGTTAAGATTGCAATAGTAAGAACTTTGCACAATCAATATGTCAACATTTAATAGCATAATAATAACACTTTCGAATATTTACATCCACTCACTAGCA
>NW_019230613.1:405607-407105 GCF_002742605.1 Olea europaea var. sylvestris
TGAAAATAAATATCATAAAAAAAATAATGTGATAGAATGGTATACAAGCTAAATTTTTAATGTTGCGGTGTACAATTAAATATAGTAGAGTTGGCGGTATGTAGGACATGATGCCAGGCTACATTAATGCCAACTGCATTGCATGCATAACACCTCCCATATACTTACTTTCTTGAGTTTCTATCTGATCCTCGAATCATCCTGCCCTTCGGTTCACGTTGTCCTATAAATACTAATCTTTTTTTCCTCTTTTTCTCAACACAAACAAATACAGAGAATTTAATTTCCTTCATTTCTCTTTCACCATTTCCTTAATTAAAAGCTCTCAAAACTTGTAAATGGCTACTTCCAAAGTCCTCCTTGCATCAGTTTTTCTTTCTCTGCTTGTTCTCCATCAAGTCCATGCAGTTCAAACCAATCAAGCTGTAAGTGATTTTCATCTCAAAATTTAACATTTTTCTTCAAATTCTTCTTTTATTTGGGTGAAACTTAATTTACGGTACACTTTCTCCTCGTACTTTGAAATTTTTGCATATGTATTAGGTTGTCCTATTATTTTCCTTCTACATAAACAATATTAAGGCAAATTATCCTCCATTCTCATACTAGAGAGAAAACATAGGAGTTGCGTCAGTTCAAAATAGATTGAAAGCGCAATTCTTTAGGTCGATGTAACTCTCGTATTGAAAGTGAAACATTGTGTGTTTTTTTGCTGTATCCATAATAATATATACTTTTGTGCTTTTGCAGACTAGCAATGCCATTCCCCAAAATGATTCCAGCATGAAAATCGGTATAATTCAATAAACTATATCTAAATCCCATATTCACTATTTTTCTTCCATCATTAATATATTCTTAGAACAGGGTTAATCTTTAATAATATATAAATATTTTTTTATGTATGTCTAGATTGTGAGGGGGCTTGTGCTGTAAGGTGCCAATTATCCTCGAGGCCAAATCTCTGCAAGAGGGCTTGCGGGACTTGCTGCGCCAGGTGCAACTGCGTGCCGCCGGGCACTTCCGGCAACTACGATGCCTGCCCTTGCTATGCCAGTTTGACTACCAAAGACAACAAGCGCAAATGCCCTTAAGTTATTACAACCTAGTTTTCATTCGCAGAATCCATCCCCATATTTTCATATGTTTATTATCAGAATAATGTATAGATGGAATCTTGTGTTTAGCTTTGTTCTTTTGTGTTCATATGTATGTGTCATATGAAAGCGTTTAATTTGTCTTGTTATATATAATATTCCTGTAAGAGTCACTGAGCCTAACGGTTGCAGATATATTTGTGGTATCTTGTCTTAATCTTTTCATTTGATCGTTTTCTCGGGATTGTTTGATGAAGTTACTTTTTGCTAAAAATCAAACTGGACAAACTTCATTTTTAATCCACGATATCTCCAGTTGCAAGAGAAAAGAGATTAGACAAGAGCCAGATCACGCAAAATAGATAACAAGGAAGTTGGGCCAATTTTCTTTTTTTTTTTTT
>NW_019230614.1:0-3097 GCF_002742605.1 Olea europaea var. sylvestris
CTCATACATCACGGCAAAGCAGTGAGTTCAATCCAAAATGGTCGCTACATTTTCGAAAAGTATTTATGGGCCCAAAACGAAAACCGTATACAAAAATTACGCTCAATTCTTCGAATGTCGATAATCCAAATATGCAAATGCTCGTTCTCTGAAAGAAAAATGCCCGAAATCCCTCATACTTCATGGTGAACTAGTGAGTTCAATCCAAAACGGTGACTACATTTCTGAAAAGTACTTATGGGCCCAAAACTTAAAAAGTGTGCAAAAATTATGCTCAATTCTTCGAACGTCGATAATCTAAGTATGCAAGTGCTCGTTCTTCGAAAGAAAAATGCCTAAAATCCCTCATACTCATGGCAAACCGATGAGTTCAATCCAAAACGGTGACTACATTTCTGAAAAGTACTTATGGGCCCAAAACTTAAAAAGTGTGCAAAAATTATGCTCAATTCTTCGAACGTCGATAATCTAAGTATGCAAGTGCTCGTTCTTCGAAAGAAAAATGCCTAAAATCCCTCATACTCATGGCAAACCGATGAGTTCAATCCAAAACGGTGACTATATTTCCGAAAAGTACTTATGGGCATAAAATGGACAACGTGTGCAAAAGTTACGCTCAATTCTTTGAACGCCGACAATCCAAATATGCAAGTGCTCGTTCTTCAAAAAACAAATGGTCGAAATCCCTCTTACGTCACGATGATGTCGTGAGTTCAATCCAAAATGATCACAACATTTCCAAAATGTACTTATGGGCCCAAAACGAACGGTCGCTACATTTTCAAAATGTACTTATGGGCCCAAAACGAACAATGTATGCAAAAGTTACGCTCAATTTTTCGAACGTCGATAATCCAAATATGCAAATGCTCGTTCTTTGAAAAATAAATGGGCGAAATCCCTCATACATCACGGCGAACTGGTGAGTTCAATCCAAAATGGTGACTACGTTTTGGGAAAGTACTTATGGGCATAAAACGGACACCCTGTGCACAAGTTACGCCCAATTCTTCGAACGCCGACAATCTAAATATGCAAGTGCTCTTTCTTCGAAAAACAATAGTCGAAATCCCTCTTACGTCACAATGATGATGTGAGTTCAATCAAAAACGGTCGCTACATTTTTAAAATGTACTTATGGGCCCAAAACGAACACCGTATGCAAAAGTTACGCTCAATTTTTCGATCGCCGACAATCCAAATATGCAAGTGTTCGTTCTTTGAAAAACAAACACCTGAAATCCCTCATACGTCATGACACAGTAGTGAGTTCAATCCAAAATGGTCGTTACATTTTTGAAAAGTACTTATGGACCCAGAACGGACACCGTGTGCAAAAGTTGCACTCAATTCTTCGAACACCTACAATCCAAATATGCAAGTGCTTCTTCTTCAAAAAAACAAATGGTCGAAATCCCTCTTATGTCACTACGATGCCGTGAGTTCAATCCAAAATGGTCGCTACATTTTCGAAAAGTACTTATGGGCCCAAAATGAAAATCGTTTGCAATAGCTACGCTCAATTCTACGAACGACGACAATCCAACTATGCAAGTGCTCGTTCTTCGAAAAAAAACGACCAAAATCCCTCTTACATCACGACGATTTCGGTGAGTTGAATCCAAAACGGTCGCTACATTTCCAAAAAGTACTTATGGGCCCAAAATGGAAGTCGTGTGCAAAAATTACGCTCAATTCTTCGAACGCCGATAATCCAACTATGCAAGTGCTCGTTCTTCGAAAGAAAAATGCCCAAAATCCCCCATACTTCATGGCGAACCGGAGAGTTCAATCTAAAACGGTCACTACATTTCCAAAAAGTACTTATGGGCATAAAATGGACACCGTGTGCAAAAGTTACGCTCAATTCCTCGAAAGCCGACAATCCAAATATGCAAGTGCTCGTTCTTCAAAAAATAAATGGTCGAAATCCCTCTTACGTCACGATGATGCTATGAGTTCAATCCAAAATGGTCGCTACGTTTTCAAAAATTACTTATGGGCCCAAAATGAACACCGTATGCAAAAGTTGCGCTCAATTTTTCGAACGTTGACAATCCAAATATGCAAGTGCTCGTTCTTTGAAAAACAAACACCTAAAATCCCTCATACATCACGACAAAGAGGTGGGTTGAATCCAAAATGGTCGCTACATTTCTGAAAAGTACTTATGTGCCCAAAACGAACACTGTGTACAAAAGTTACACTCAATTCTTCGAACGCCGACAATCCAAATATGCAAGTGCTCGTTCTTCAAAAAATAAAAGGCCGAAATCTCTCTTACGTCACAATGATGCCTTGAGTTCAATCCAAAATGGTAGCTACATTTTTGAAAAGTACTCATGGGCCCAAAACAGAAACCGTACGCAAAAGTTAAGCTCAATTCTTCGGACGCCGACAATGCAATTATGCAAGTGCTTGTTCTTCGAAAGAAAAATGCCCGAAATCCCTCATACATCATGACAAAGTGATGAGTTCAATCCAAAACGGTCGCTACATTTTCGAAAAGTACTTATGGGCCCAAAATGGACACCGTGTGCAAAAGTTACACTCAATTCTTCGAACGCCGACAATCCAAATATGCAAGTGCTCGTTCTTCGAAATAAAAATTCCCAAAATCCCTCATACATCATGGCAAAGCGGTGAGTTCAATCCAAAATGATCGCTACTTTTTCGAAAAGTACTTATGGGCCCAAAATGGAAACCTTGTACAAACGTTACACTCAATTCTTCGAATGCCATCGATCCAAATATGTAAGTGCTCGTTCTTCGAAAGAAAACACCTACAATCCCTCATACATCATGGCAATGCAATGAGTTCAATCCAAAATGGTCGCTACATTTTTGAAAAGTACTTATGGGCCCAGAACGGACACCGTGTGGAAAAGTTGCGCTCAATTCTTCGAACGTCGACAATCCAAATATGCAAGTGCTCGTTCTTCGAAAAACAAATGGTCAAAATCCCTCTTACATCACGATGATACCGTGAGTTCTATCCAAAACGGCCGCTACATTTTCGGAAAAGTACTTATGGGCCCAAAACGAAAATCGTGTGTAAAAGTTACGCTCAATTCTTCGAACGTCGACAATCCAAATA
>NW_019230615.1:0-2518 GCF_002742605.1 Olea europaea var. sylvestris
ATTTCCGCCAATTCCGACACAGTCGCGAAAAATGACGAAATTACACCCTGCGCAGTTTTTGTTCCCGATAAACCTGCCAAATCCGAGACCATTCCTACACAGTCGAGAAAAATGACGAAATTGCCGCCGGAGCGATTTTTATTTCCGATCAAACTGCCAAATTTCAGCCAATTCCGACACAGTCGAGAAAAATGACGAAATTGCCCCCGGCGCTGTTTTTGTTTCCGATCAGCCAGTCAAATTTTAGCCAATTTCGACACAGTCGCGAAAAATGACGAAATTTCCCCGGCGCGATTTTTGTTTCCGATCAATCTGTCAAATTTGAGCCATTTCGACACAGTCGAGAAAAATGATGAAATTGCCCCCGGCGCGATTTTTATTTCAGATCAAACTGCCAAATTTTAGTCAATTTCCACATAGTCGAGAAAAATGACAAAATTGCCCCCGGCGCAGTTTTTGTTTCCGATCAACAAGTCAAATTTTAGCCAATTCCGACACAATCGCGAAAAATGACGAAATTACACCCGGCGCGGTTTTTGTTCCCATGATGAAATTGCCCCGGCGCGATTTTTGTTCCCGATAAACCTGTCAAATTTGAGCCCATTCCGACACAGTCGAGAAAAATGACAAAATTGCCCACGGCGCGATTTTCATTTCCGATCAAACTGCCAAATTTCAGCCAATTCCGAGACAATCGAGAAAAATGACGAAATTGCCCCCGGCACGGTTTTTGTTTCCGATCAACAAGTCAAATTTCAGCAAATTCCGACACAGTGTCGAAAAATGACGAAATTACACCCGGCGCGGTTTTTGTTCCCGATAAACCTGTCAAATTTGAGCCCATTCCGACACAGACGAGAAAAATGACGAAATTGCCCCCGGCGCGGTTCTTGTTTCCGATCAACCATTCAAAAATTTTAGCCAATTCCGACGCAGACGTGAAAAATGACGACATTACACCCTGCGCGATTTTTGTACCCGATCAACCTGTCAAATTTGAGCCAATTCTGACACGGTCGAGAAAAATGACGAAATTGCCCCCGGCGCGGTTCTTGTTTCCGATCAACCATTCAAATTTCCGCCAATTCCGACGCAGACGTGAAAAATGACGACATTACACCCTGCGCGATTTTTGTACCCGATCAACCTGTCAAATTTGAGCCCATTCCGACACAGTCGAGAAGAATGACGAAATTTCCCCCGGAACGGTTTTTGTTTCCGATCAATCTGTCAAATTTGAGCCATTTCGACACAGTCGAGAAAAATGACGAAATTGCCCCCGGCGCGATTTTTATTTAAGATCAAACTGCCAAATTTCAGTCAATTTCGACACAGTCGAGAAAAATGACGAAATTGCCCCCGGAACTGTTTTTGTTTCCGATCAGCCAGTCAAATTTTAGCCAATTTCGACACAGTAGCGAAAAATGACGAAATTTTCCCGGCGCGATTTTTGTTTCCGATCAATCTGTCAAATTTGAGCCATTTCGACACAGTCGAGAAAAATGACGAAATTGCCCCTGGCGCGATTTTTATTTCAGATCAAACTGCCAAATTTTAGCCTATTCTGACACGGTCGAGAAAAATAACGAAATTGCCCCAGGGGCGGTTTTTGTTTCCGATCAACAAGTCAAATTTCAGCCAATTCCGATACAGTCGCAAAAAATGATGAAATTGCCCCGGCGCGATTTTTATTCCCGATAAACCTGTCAAATTTGAGCCCATTCCGACACAGTCGAGAAAAATGACGAAATTGCCCACGGCGCGATTTTCATTTCCGATCAAACTGCCAAATTTCAGCCAATTCCGAGACAATCGAGAAAAATGACGAAATTGCCCCCGGTACGATTTTTGTTTCCGATCAACAAGTCAAATTTCAGCAAATTCCGACACTGTGGCGAAAAATGACGAAATTACACCCGGCGCGGTTTTTGTTCCCGATAAACCTGTCAAATTTGAGCCCATTTCGACACAGTCGAGAAAAATGACGAAATTGCCCCCGGCGCGGTTTTTGTTCCCGATAAACCTGTCAAATTTGAGCCCATTTCGACACAGTCGAGAAAAATGACGAAATTGCCCCCGCGCGCGGTTCTTGTTTCCGATCAACCATTCAAATTTTAGCCAATTCCGACGCAGACGTGAAAAATGACGACATTACACCCTGCGCGATGTTTGTTCCCGATCAACCTGTCAAATTTGAGCCAATTCCGACACGGTCGAGAAAAATGACGAAATTGTCCCCGGCGCGGTTCTTGTTTCCGATCAACCACTCAAATTTTAGCCAATTCCGACGCAGACGCGAAAAATGACGACATTACACCCTGCGCGATTTTTGTTCCCGATCAACCTGTCAAATTTGCGCCAATTCCGACACGATCGAGAAAAATGACGAAATTGCCCCCGGCGCGATTTTTATTTAAGATCAAACTGCCAAATTTCAGTCAATTTCGACACAGTCGAGAAAAATGACTAAATTGCCCCCGGCGCGATTTTCGTTCCCGATCAACCTGTCAAATTTGAG
>NW_019230615.1:2739-3096 GCF_002742605.1 Olea europaea var. sylvestris
AGAAAAATGACAAAATTGCCCCCGGCACGATTTTTGTTTCCGATCAACCTGTCAAATTTTAGCCAATTCCAACACAGTCGAGAAAAATGACGAAATTTCCCCGGCACGATTTTTCTTACCGATCAATCTGTCAAATTTGAGCCCATTACGACACAATCGAGAAAAATGACGAAATTGCCCCCTGCGCGATTTTTATTTCAGATCAAACTGCCAAATTTCAGCCAATTCCGAGACAGTCGAGAAAAATGTCGAAACTGCCCCCGGCGCGATTTTTTTTCCGATCAACAAGTCAAATTTCAGCCAATTCCGATACAGTCGCATAAAATGATGAAATTGCCCCGGCGCAATTTTTGTTCC
>NW_019230616.1:0-3095 GCF_002742605.1 Olea europaea var. sylvestris
CCGTGTGCAAAAGTTACGCTAAATTCTTCGTACGTCGACAATTCAAGCGTTCCAAATATGCAAGTGCTCATTCTTTTGAAAAAGGGCGAAAATCCCTCATACGTCACGACGAAGTGGTGAGTTCAATCCAAAACGGCCGCTACATTTCCAAAAAGTTCTTATGGGCCCAAATGGACACTGTGTGCATAAATTACGCTCAATTCTTCGAACATCAACAATCCAAGCGCTCCAAATATGCAAGTGCTAATTCTTTAGAAAAATAGCCGAAATCCCTCACACGTCACGATGAAGTGGTGAGTTCAATCCAAAACGGTCGCTACATTTCCAAAAAGTACTTATGGCCCAAAAACGGACACCGTGTGCAAAAGTTACGCTAAATTCTTCGTACACCGACAATTTAAGCGTTCCAAATATACAATTGCTCATTCTTTTGAAAAATGGCCGAAATCCCTCATACGTCACGATGAAGTGGTGAGTTCAATCCAAAATGGTCGCTACATTTCCAAAAAGTTCCTATGGGCCCGAAACGGACACCGTGTGCAAAAGTTACGCTAAATGCCTCGTACGCCGACAATTCAAACTTTCCAAATATGCAAGTGCTCATTCTTTTGAAAAATGGCTGAAATCTCTCATACGTCACGACGAAGTGGTGAGTTCAATCCAAAACGGTCGCTATATTTCCAAAAAGTTCTTATGGGCCCAAAATGGACACCGTGTGCATAAGTTACGCTCAATTCTTCGAACATCAACAATCCAAGCGCTCCAAATATGCAAGTGCTAATTCTCTAGGAAAATAGCCGAAATCCCTCATACGTCACGACGAAGTTGTAAGTTCAATCCAAAATGGTCGCTACATTTCCAAAAAGTTCCTATGGTCTCAAAACGGACATCGTGTGCAAAAGTTACGCTAAATTCCTCGTACGCCGACAATTAAAGCGTTCCAAATAAGCAAGTGCTCATTCTTTTGAAAAATGGCTGAAATCCCTCATACGTCACGACGAAGTGGTGAGTTCAATCCAAAACGGTCGCTACATTTCCAAAAAGTTCCTATGGCCCAAAATGGACACCGTTTGCATAAGTCACGCTCAATTCTTCGAACGTCAACAATCCAAGCACTCCAAATATGCAAGTGCTAATTCTTTGGAAAAATAGCCGAAATGCCTCATACATCACGACGAAGTTTTGAGTTCAATCCAAAACGGTCGCTACATTTCCAAAAAGTACTTATGGGTCAAAACAGATACCGTGTGCAAAAGTTACGCTAAATTCTTCGTACGTCGACAATTCAAGCGTTCCAAATATGCAAGTGCTCATTCTTTTGAAAAATGGCGGAAATCCCTCATACGTCACGACGAAGTGGTGAGTTCAATCCAAAACGGCCGCTACATTTCCAAAAAGTTCTTATGGGCCCAAAATGGACACCGTGTGCATAAGTTACGCTCAATACTTCGAACATCAACAATCCAAGCGCTCCAAATATGCAAGTGCTAATTCTTTAGAAAAATAGCCGAAATCCCTCACACGTCACGACGAAGTGGTGAGTTCAATCCAAAACGATCGCTACATTTCCAAAAAGTACTTATGGCCCGAAAACGGACACCGTGTGCAAAAGTTACGCTAAATTCTTCGTACACCAACAATTTAAGCATTCCAAATATGCAATTGCTCATTCTCGTGAAAAATGGCCGAAATCCCTCATACGTCACGACGAAGTGGTGAGTTCAATCCAAAATGGTCGCTACATTTCCAAAAAGTTCTTATGGGCCCAAAATGGACACTGTGTGCATAAGTTACGCTCAATTCTTCGAACATCAACGATCCAAGCGCTCCAAATATGCAAGTGCTAATTCTCTAGGAAAATAGCCGAAATCCCTCATACGTCACGACGAAGTTGTAAGTTCAATCCAAAACGGTCGCTACATTTCCAACAAGTTCCTATGGGCCCAAAACGGACGTCGTGTGCATAAGTTACGCTCAATTCTTCGAATGCCGGTAATCCAAGCGCTCCAAATGTGAAAGTGCTCATTCTTTTGAAAAATGATTGAAATCCCTCTTACGTCACGACGAAGTGGTGAGTTCAATCCAAAACGGTCGCTGCATTTCCAAAAAGTTCTTATGGGCCCAAAATGGACACCGTGTGCATAAGTTACGCTCAATTCTTCGAACGTCAACGATCCAAGCTCCAAATATGCAAGTGCTCATTCTTTTGAAAAATGGCCAAAATCCCTCATACATCACGACGAAGTGGTGAGTTCAATCCAAAACGGTCGCTACATTTCCAAAAAGTTCCTATGGGCCCAAAACGGACGCCGTGTGCAAAAGTTACGCTAAATGCCTCGTACGCCGACAATTCAAACTTTCCAAATATGCAAGTGCTCATTCTTTTGAAAAATGGCCGAAATCCCTCATACGTCACGACGAAGTGGTGAGTTCAATCCAAAACGGTCGCTATATTTCCAAAAAGTTCTTATGGGCCCAAAATGGACACCGTGTGCATAAGTTACGCTCAATTCTTCGAACATCAACAATCCAAGCGCTCCAAATATGCAAGTCCTAATTCTCTAGGAAAATAGCCGAAATCCCTCATACGTCACGACGAAGTTGTAAGTTCAATCCAAAATGGTCGCTACATTTCCAAAAAGTTCCTATGGTCCCAAAACGGACATCGTGTGCAAAAGTTACGCTAAATTCCTCGTACGCCGACAATTAAAGCGTTCAAAATAAGCAAGTGCTCATTCTTTTTTTTGAAAAATGGCTGAAATCCCTCATACGTCACGACGAAGTGGTGAGTTCAATCCAAAACGGTCGCTACATTTCCAAAAAGTTCTTATGGCCCAAAATGGACACCGTGTGCATAAGTCACGCTCAATTCTTCGAACGTCAACAATCCAAGCACTCCAAATATGCAAGTGCTAATTCTTTGGAAAAATAGCCGAAATGCCTCATACGTCACGACGAAGTTTTGAGTTCAATCCAAAACGGTCGCTACATTTTCAAAAAGTACTTATGGGCCAAAACAGATACCGTGTGCAAAAGTTACGCTAAATTCTTCGTACGTCGACAATTCAAGCGTTCCAAATATGCAAGTGCTCATT
>NW_019230617.1:0-3095 GCF_002742605.1 Olea europaea var. sylvestris
TAATGGGCAAAATAAGGAGTTTTTAACTCAAAAATAATTTTATAAAAATATTTTATGAAAACATCCACATGGTGGTCGAACCTCGGTTGCTTTTGTGAAATACCATGTGGATGAACATTTTGGTAATCTAGTTATTCATTAAATCTTTGTAATCTTAAATTGTTAGGTTTTTAAATAACTTACAGCTTAGGCTTTCATTGATTGGCGAGTTTCCATAGCTTGTTTATTAAACGGGCTACATCAACCAATATAAGAATATAAAATTCAAGAACTTGCATCCCTCACATCGTAGAAAAATTTCGTCGTCGAAATTCCCTTAAGTTTATTTGGCTTTAATTTCTTCTTCTTTTTCTTATGTAGCTTCTTCTACTCCATGACTACACCATTGTATTTCGACTAGTTGAATCTCCTTGTTCCATAATTTATGTACCTTTCGACCCAATATTAATAATTACTCGTGAGATAAATATTTCTGTACTTCCAGAGATTGGTAATTGTCCACGTAATCAGGATCATGCACATACTTTCTGATCGTCAATATATAAAATTGTTGTGAATTGCTGATAGTTCAGGTGGCAAAGCTAATCGATAAGCCACATTTTCAACCATAACAAGTATTTCGAAAGGTCCAATATAACGAGGTCGTAGTTTGGCTTTCTTTCCGAACCTAAGTACATCATTTATTGGTGCCACCTTTAGGAAGACTATATCTCCAATTTGAAATTCCAAGTCTTTCCTTCTGGTATTTGCAAAGCTCTTTTGTCTATCTTGAACTGCCTTTATCCTAGTACAGATCTCATCAATAGCTTCCACTATTCTTTCAATGATCTATAGTTTGAAGAACTCTCTTTTCTCCGAGTTCATCCCAATGAACAAGTGATCTGCATCTTCTACCATAGAGAGCTCCATACAGGGTCATTCCAATAATTGCCTGAAAACTGTTATTAAGGATAATATGTTGTACTGAAATTCAATTTCGTTCCTATGGCTCCTTGTAAGATTTTTCAAAACTTAGCTATAAATCTCGAATCTCTATCAGACACAATGGAGAAGGGAACACCATGAAATCTTACAATCTCTCTAATGTACAACTATGCCAACTGATCTACATTGAATGTCATTTTTACCAAAAGAAAATGAGCTGACTTTGTTACACGATCCACTATATGTCCTCTTGCTAACTTCGAAAATCCTACCATAAAGTCCATTGTGTTATTTTCTCACTTCTATTTAGGTATGTCCAATGGATTTAACAACCTTTCCATCTTTGATATTCTACTTTTACTTGTTGACACACTATGCATTTTGCCACAAATAGGCCTATACTTCTTTAAATATTTCTCTACCAAAATATATTTCGAAGATCTCGATACATTTTTTTACCACCAGAACATGCAGTGAATGCGGTAAAATAAGACTTATCCAATATCTCCTTCCTCAAAACTTCATCCTCAGGCACACAAGTTCTTCCTTTAAATATCAATGCCCCATCCAAAGCTATTCCAAAATCCTTTCTCTTATCAGTACCAATCTCATTCTTGAACTTCTGCAAGAATGGGTCTTTACTCTGTGCTCACTAAGAGTAGGTCGAACCATCAAAATTATCAAACAAGTAGTGACATGCTTTGGTATGGTAACCCTTTCGATTCGCAAATTCTCTAAATCTTTGATCAACTCCACCTGAGTAGTAGGTAATGATGTCAACTATCGCAAGTTCTAGATCATGTGTCGAGTAATTCTACTCATGTTGCTTCAATTGCCTTAACGAATAAGCAATCACTTTTCCATGTTGCATTAGTACACATCCCAAACTTTGTTTTGATAGATCACTATATATAACAAACATTTTCAAACCTTTAGGTATGGTTAACAAAACATAAAGAGCAGGTAACATATCCAGAATGGGATACAAGTTAAGGAGAAAAATGGTGATTTCATGGAGAAACCACCAGATCCGTCGGATTGCCCAACTATTGAAGGAAATCTACCACAACACTACCCAACAATCCTACTAACAACCTAGCAACAAAATCAAATCCAAAAATTGATGAAATTGAGGAAAATCAATGTGGCACGTTTTCCAATGGGGCCAAAACACCACTTTCTGCTTTGAATCAGGTCATAGGACCATCACCAATGAATCCAAAATGGCCAAAAACCCTAGGGATGGTATCAATTTTGTCGAGCATGGCCGAAATTAAGAGATCAGAGCCCAAGGAGCCAGAATATGAAAATTCCAATTCGTCCGTCTCTGTTGCCCAACCTTATACATGTGCCTTTATCCAAAAACCAGCTAGAAATTAGTCAGGACGCACTAGTAATCGAGGTATTACCGAACGCCCAGTCAGCCAAAAAAATGGCAATTTTGGCCGCTACAGTGATCATCTCAGAAAATACGCCACATCGTATTGATCAGCACAATATTCCGCACAATCCTGGAAATTTTCATAATTTTCTGAGCAAGTCCAATTTTGGTCGGAATTTGAGGCCAACGGCGGCTGGTAGGCGACCATCGGTGGCCCTAGGACAACTTTTGTTCAAAATACTTAGCCAGTTAATTCGAGTTCATTTTTGCCATTGGTTTTCCCACATGAGGCACTGATAGCACTAAATCAGGGTCGAATGACCTATGCCATACAGTTTCTAGTTGTCCGGGGTTGACTCAGACTGAGAGGAAATGACTCTTCGGATGCTAGGTTCACTACCAAGGAACAATTTACTCATTTGGGCGAGCGGACAGTTGAGTTAACTGACTCGGAGGAGGTTCTTTGGTCGATCCCTATAAGTACACACTTGTATGAAAATTTTCCCACCAAAAGCCGACCATGAAGAAGGTACGCGAGAACTTTTCTATGTTTGGTTTTCGGGTTTCTTTGAGGTGGGATTGATTGACAATGCACATATACTGATCCACTTTACACATGAGGAAGACTACAGTAGGCTCTTTCTTAAGCCACTTTGGTGTATTAATAGATGTCTCATGTGGGTCCTTAAGTGGACATGTGATTTCAAACCAGAGCAGGAGACTCCGATTGTTCCCATTTGAGTTTAATTTCCTTTGCTTCTGGTACATTTGTGTGCCAAGGGATTCCATT
>NW_019230618.1:0-3094 GCF_002742605.1 Olea europaea var. sylvestris
CCTTCGTTAACATGACGAAATTGCCCCTGGCATGGTTTTTGTTTCCGATCAACCTGTCAAATTTGAGCCCATTCCGACTCCGTTGCGAAAAATGAAGAAATTGCTCCCGGCGCGATTTTTGTTCACCATCAATCGGTCAAATTTGCGCCCAATCCGACCCCGTCGTGAAAAAGGACGAAATTGCCCCTGGCGCGATTTTCGTTCCCAATCAACCTGTCAAATTTGAGCCCATTCCGACTCCGTCGCGAAAAATGACGAAATTGTCCCCTGCGCGATTTTTGTTTCCTATCAACCTGTCAAATTTAAGCCCATTTCGACACCTTCGTAAAAATGACGAAATTGCCCCTGGCATGGTTTTTGTTTCCAATCAACAAATCAAATTTGAGCCCATTCCGACTTCGTCGCGAAAAATGACGAAATTGCTCCCGGCGCGATTTTTGTTTATGATCAATCGGTCAAATTTGATCCCAATCCGACCCTATAGCGAAAAATGACGAAATAGCTCCTGGCGCGATTTTTGTTCCCAATCAACCTGTCAAATTTGAGCCCATTTCGACTCCGTCGCGAAAAATGACGAAATTCCCCCCGGCGAGATTTTTGTTCCCGGACAACCTGTCAAATTTGAGACCACTCCGACTCCATCGCGAAAAAAGACGAAATTGTCCCCTGCGCGATTTTTGTTTTCGATCAACCAGTCAAATTTGAGCCCATTCCGACACCTTCGTAAAAATAACAAAATTGCCCCTAGCGTGATTTTTGTTTCAAATCAACCTGTCAAATTTGAGCCCATTCCGACTCCGTCGCAAAAAATGACGAAATTGCACCTGGCGCGATTTTTGTTCCCGATCAACCTGTCAAATTTGAGCCCATTCCGACTCCGTCGCGAAAAATGACGAAATTGCGCCTGAGTAAATATTTTTTCCTGATCAACCAGTCAAATTTAAGCCCATTCCGACACCGTCGCGAAAAATGACGAAATTGCCCCTGGCGCGATTTTTCTTCCCGATCAACCTGTCAAATTTGAACCCATTCCCACTCCGTCGCGAAAATGACGAAATTCCCACGGCGAGATTTTTGTTCCCGGTCAACCTGTCAAATTTGAGCCCATTCCGACACCTTCGTAAAAATAACAAAATTGCCCCTAGCGTGATTTTTGTTTCAAATCAACCTGTCAAATTTGAGCCCATTCCGACTCCGTCGCAAAAAATGACGAAATTGCTCCTGGCGCGATTTTTGTTCCCGATCAACCTGTCAAATTTGAGCCCATTCCGACTCCGTCGCGAAAAATGACGAAATTCCCCCCGGCGAGATTTTTGTTCCCGGACAACTTGTCAAATTTGAGCCCACTCCGTCTCCGTCGCGAAAAATGACGAAATTGTCCCCTGCGCGATTTCTGTTTTCGATCAACCTGTCAAATTTGAGCCCATTCCGACACCTTCGTAAAAATAACAAAATTGCCCTTAGCGTGATTTTTGTTTCAAATCAACCTGTCAAATTTGAGCCCATTCCGACTCCGTCGCAAAAAATGACGAAATTGTTCCTGGCGCGATTTTTGTTCCCGATCAACCTGTCAAATTTGAGCCCATTCCGACTCCGTCGCGAAAAATGACGAAATTCCCCCCGGCGAGATTATTGTTCCCGGACAACTTGTCAAATTTGAGCTCACACCGACTCCGTCGCGAAAAATGACGAAATTGTCCCCTGCGCGATTTCTGTTTTCGATCAACCTGTCAAATTTGAGCCCATTCCGACACCTTCGTAAAAATAACAAAATTGCCCCTAGCGTGATTTTTGTTTCAAATCAACCTGTCAAATTTGAGCCCATTCCGACTCCGTCGCAAAAAATGACGAAATTGCTCCCGGCGCGATTTTTGTTTACGATCAACCTGTCAAATTTGGGCCCAATCCGACCCCATCGCGAAAAATTACGAAATTACCCCTAGCGCGATTTTTGTTCCCGATCAACCTGTCAAATTTGAGCCCATTCCGACTCCGTCGCGAAAAATGACGAAATTCCCCCCGACGAGATTTTTGTTCCCGGTCAACCTGTCAAATTTGAGCCCATTCCAACTTCGTCGCGAAAAATGACGAAATCGTCCCCTGCGCGATTTTTGTTTCCGATCAACCTGTCGAATTTGAGCCCATTCCAACACCTTCGTTAAAATGACGAAACTGCCCCTGGCGTGGTTTTTGTTTCCGATCAACCTGTCAAATTTGAGACCATTCCGACTCCGTCGCGAAAAATGACGAAATTGCTCACGGCGCGATTTTTGTTTACGATCAATCGGTCAAATTTGATCCCAATCCGACCCTATCGCGAAAAATGACGAAATTGCTCCTGGCGAGATTTTTGTCCCCGATGAACATGTAAAATTTGAGCCCATTCCGACTCCGTCGCGAAAAATGACGAAATTCCCCCCGGCGAGATTTTTGTTCCCGGACAACCTGTCAAATTTGAGCCCACTCCGACTCCATCGCGAAAAATGACGAAATTGTCCCCTGTGCGATTTTTGTTTTCGATCAACCTGTCAAATTTGAGCCCATTCCGACACCTTCGTAAAAATAACAAAATTGCCCCTAGCGCGATTTTTGTTTCAAATCAACCTGTCAAATTTGAGCCCATTCCGACTCCGTCGCAAAAAATGACGAAATTGCTCCTTGCGCGATTTTTGTTCCCGATTAACCTGTCAAATTTGAGCCCATTCCGACTCCGTCGCGAAAAATGACGAAATTCCCCCCGGCGAGATTTTTGTTCCCGGACAACTTGTCAAATTTGAGCCCATTCCGACTCCGTCGCGAAAAATGACGAAATTGTCCCCTGCGCGATTTCTGTTTTCGATCAACCTGTCAAATTTGAGCCCATTCCGACACCTTCGTAAAAATAACAAAATTGCCCCTAGCGTGATTTTTGTTTCAAATCAACCTGTCAAATTTGAGCTCATTCCGACTCCGTCGCAAAAAATGACAAAATTGCTCCCGGCGCGATTTTTGTTTACGATCAACCTGTCAACTTTGGGCCCAATCCGACCCCATCGCGAAAAATTACGAAATTACCCCTAGCGCGATTTTTGTTCCCGATCAACCTGTCAAATTT
>NW_019230619.1:0-3094 GCF_002742605.1 Olea europaea var. sylvestris
TTAGAAGCTTCTTTCTTTTCTTTTCCTTTTATATGTGCGCCTTAGTGACCATTTGACCTATCTTTTTTATTATTATTTTTTTCCTCTTTGCTATAAATGATAGGTGAGAATTCTGGCACAATAATTACATTTTTCGTAATTGATGACTTGACCATGACTGCTACATTCGTTGGAGATTATTAGTGCATATTGGACATGCAGGGGGTTATTTTTCACTCTTGATGGTTGACCATCATGTGGAAGAGAACACGGAAGAACGGGAGCATGTAACTGCATATGGTGGTGAAGTAGAGAGGCTCAATGTTTATGGGTGGCAATGGGGGTAAGATCAGTATATTTTTTCCTTTTTCTGTTTAACTTGCTGTGGATATCTTTTTGATTTTTCTAATTTCCCTTTTACTTCTTTAATATTCCCATATCGCTTTTTAGGAATTTTCTTTTTAGTTTCAACTATTTTTTTCTCATTCATCTCTGTTTTGTACTATATTCAGATCCTTGATTGAGTACTAATGTCCGAACAATGTCACATTTTGAGCATAGTGAAGTATACGTCTTGGACGATGGAGGAGAGGTTAAAAAAGCAAAATTTAATGAAGCTTAGGTTTTTTAGTATGTACATTTGGTTTCACTTGAATTTAGTTTATGATTTTTAACTCTGATGTTAACGAAGGAGAGGTAATGGACGAGGGGAATGAGATTCTGGGGGATTTCTTGACTCAAGTGATTCAAAGCCAGTCCAGCATAGTGTATCCACCGTTTGGGCAACATAATTTTCATTTGAAGACCAATGTGATACAGCTATTTCAAAATGGACACCAATTCTATGGCAAGGCTGAGGAGAACCCACACACACACGTATCTCGATTTCTGGATATGTGTCAACATTTCAGATACCGAGGGATTTCGGATGACGCTATTAGGTTGAGGCTTTTTCCACATACGTTACGAGACAGAGCACTTGAATGGTTGGAGTCACTCCCGATTGCAAGTATCACTACATGGAATGAGCTGGCACACAAGTTCTGCACAAAGTTCTTCTTCCCAGCCAAGATAGCAAATCTGAGACATGATATATTAGTATTCAATCAAGGAGAGACTGAATCATTTGATGAAGCCTGGAACAGATTTAAAAACATGCTCCGAAAATGCCCTCAGCATGGGTTCGATAAAAAGAGCCAGATTCGATTCTTCTACACAGGATTACTTCCATACGATAAGAGCATGGTAGATTCAGCATCAGATGGCTCAATATCCACAAGAATAGTTGATGGGGCATTGGAATTATTTGAGCGAATGGCTACCACATCAGCCATGTGGTCTTCTGAGAGAGCGACTCCAAAGAAAACTCTAGGTGTCTACGAGGTGGACGCTTATTTAGCAATCTCTGCAAAAATTGATTCTCTGTATCACAAGGTGGAAAGCATATCACAAACATCACAAGCTAAGAAGAGCAATTGTGACGAATGTGGAGCCGAGCACAAAACATCATATTGCCCTATACTCATGCAAGGAATTGAGCAAGTAGATTACGCACAGTGGGGACAACGCCAGTAGCATAATCAATATGGCGAGACTTTCAATCCCAGCTGGAAGAAACATCCCAACTTTTCTTGGAGCAACCAGAATCAGAATAAGCCACAGGGGCAATTTCAACAATAGGAGAAGAGGCCTCAATTGGAAGATATGATAGGAAAATTCATGGAGAAGGCAGAAGCTACACTTCAAAATCAAAATGTAGCCATCAAAAATTTGGAAACTCAGATGGGACAGCTAGCCATCGCATTGACTGGCAGAACACCAGGTAACCTACCAAGTAATACAGAAATCAATCCTAAAGAGCAAGCAAAGGCCATTACAACTCGAAGTGGAGTGCAATTACCTAAAATCATGTCAAGAGACCGGGGGTGATTGGAGAAACATCTTCTTCCGCTGAAGAAGAGACTGTTGTAAAGGAATCAAGTTCAAAGGAAAATTCAGAAGAATCACAAGATAAGGCCAAAGTCACAGTCGACACCTACGAACCTCCAATTCCTTTTCCACAGCGCTTGAAGAAGCAAAAAGTGGAGCAACAATACAAAAAATTCCTAGAAGTCTTCAAAAAGCTCCATATCAACATCCTGCTAGCAGATGCACTATTCTAGATGCCTAGCTACGCGAAGTTTCTAAAGGATATCATATCAAATAAACGCAAGCTGGAAGATCATGAGACAATTATACTTACTGAGGAATGTAGTGCCAGAATTCAGAATAAGCTTCCACCAAAACTAAAAGATCCAGGGAGTTTTACTGTTCCTTGCACAATCGGTGAAGTATATTTTGATAAAGCATTATGTGACCTCAGTGCAAGTATTAATTTAATGCCTTTGTCTATTTTCAGGAAACTAGGATTGGGAGAAGCTAAAGCAACCACTATAACACTTCAGCTGACTGACAGGTCACTGACACATCCCAGAGGAATAATTGAAGATGTGCTTATCAAGGTTGAGAAGTTCGTATTCCCAGCGGACTTTCTTATCCTGGACATGGAAGAGGACAAGGACGTTCCATTGATACTCGGCAGACCATTTCTAGCAACAGAGAGAGCATTAATTGATGTTCAAAGAGGTCAGTTGATTTTAAGATTGGGAGAGGAGCAGATATCATTCAATGTATTCAAGGCAATGAAATTACCAGCAGAATCCGACAGCTGTTATCAAGTTGACATTATTGACAAGGCAGTACAAGAAACATTTTTACTACACGGTCCATCTGATGCCTATGAGGCATGTATTGCACAATCCCAATCAATCCAGTCAGAGTCTTTTGAAATTGAAACATGTGCAAGACTTTTGGAGACCAACCTGCCATACACACGAAAGAGGTACTTCGAGGAACTGGGGATGGGAAACACAAAGCCACTACCTTCAGTTCAGTAGCCGCCAGTTTTAGAACTCAAACAACTACCTCCACATCTCAGATATGCTTATTTAGGAGAATCAGATACACTTCCAGTAATCATTTCGAACACAGTTAGTGAAATGGAAGAGGAAAAACTGCTCAGGGTACTTAGAGAGAACAAGACGACGATTGGTTGGACAATAGCTGACATTAAAGG
>NW_019230620.1:0-3094 GCF_002742605.1 Olea europaea var. sylvestris
TGATTATTGCGGATTTTAATAATGCTGTAACTATCCACATATCGAATGACTTGTTTTTACCATTTGAACACGTAAATTACCGTTTGAGTAATGATAGGTAGGGTTGCTATCATTGGTAAACCTTTTTAGTTAAGGAGTTTCAACCCCATTCTACTCGAAGTAGATACTACTAAATCTCTATTTAGAGGTTTAGTCAAAGGATCCGTCAAATTCTCAGTTGACCTTACATAATTTAAGGAAATTATTCCATCATTGATTAATTTCCTTATATAGTCATGTCTAAAACTCATGTGTCTAGACTTTTCGTTGTATGCTTTTGCTAATGTGACTTGACTATCACACATGATAGGTATTGAAGAAATATTCTTTGATCCCAAAGGTATCTCATAAAAATCCTTAAGCTACTCAGCTTCTTTTTCGATATCCGATATGGCTACAAATTCTGATTCCATAGTCGAGTGTGTTATGCATGTTTGTTTCTTTGATTTTTAAGAAACAACACCTCCTCCAAGAGTGAACACCCAACCCGTAGTGGATTTACTGTCACCTGCGCTAGATATCCAACTAGCGTCGGTAAATCCTTCCAATACCGTCGGGAATTTTGTATATTGCATGCCCAGGTTCTTGATTTTCTTTAAGTATCCAAGAACTCTTCCTATGGCCTTCCAATGATTATTATTTGGATTGCTAGTAAACCTGCTAAGTTTACTTATGGCATAGCCTATGTCCGGTCTTGTGCATTGAATTGCATACATAAGATTTCTGATTGCACTAGTATATTTCAATTGAGCAATCGCCCTTTCATCATTCTTTACAAGTTTTGAACTTGGATCATCCAGGGTACTATATTCTTTTATGTTCAAGTGTTTGAACTTGTTTATCACATTTTTAACATAATGTGATTGACTTAGGTGATAACCCCCACTAGTGTTTGTGATTTTGATACCTAAAATGGTATCCACTTGACCAAAATCCTTCATTTTGAATGTGGAAGATAGAAACTTCTTTGTTTCGTTTATACCGTCCATGTGATTACTTATAATCAACATGTCGTCAACATATAAGCATATAAATGTTATGTAATCATCACATATTTTAGTATATAAACATTTATCTACACTATTATGTTTAAATCTGAATGATATAATTGCTAAGTCAAACTTCTCATGCTATTTCTTAGGTGCCTACTTCAAACCATATAATGATTTTACTAACTTGCATACCTTACGTTCATTTTCAGGTAGAACGAACCCTTCGGGTTGCTCCATATAGACTCCTCTTCGAGATCCACATTTAAGAATGCCGTCTTGACATCCATTTGATGAACATGCAAGTCATATATTGAAACCAATGCAAATAATATCTTAATCGATATTATTCTAGCTACCGATGCATAAGTGTCAAAATAATCGATTCCTTCCTTTTGTCGATATCCTTTGACTACTAATCTAGCCTTGAAAGTATTCAACATTATATTTTCTTCTAAATACCCATTTACATCCAATAGGTTTGGATCCTGGTGGTAAATCGACATGTTCCCAAATTTTATTAGACATTATCGAATCCATTTCATCTTTAATTGCATCTTTCCAAAAAATACTATCACGAGAAGCCATAGCTTCTTTATAAGTTTTAGGGTCGGTTTCTGCTTGTAGAACAAAAGGAATTGTTCTAACAACATTCAACTCATTTTCTTCTACTAAGTAAAAGGAGGTAAGTTGAGAATCAATTTCATCTGGTCTCAAAGACTTCTCAACTCGAGTTCTCTTACTTCTTTGTGGTTCACTAGACTCATCAACATCTTTAGAAGACATTTCATCACGTGTTCCACTTGAGCTAGGGATGCTTTCATGATTTTCCCTCAATTCATTATCTGAATATAATGAATCTTCAAAGAACTCTACATCTCTTGATTCGATAATCACATTGGTCTCCATGTTTAACAATCTATAAGATTTGCTATGGTTAGCATATCCAACGAAGGCACATTTAATGCCTCTTGAACCCAATTTGGTCCTATTAGGATTTGTGTTCTTGCAATAAGCAAGACACCCTCACACTTTGAAGTATCCAATCTTTGGTTTTCTTCCTTTCCACAACTCATAAGGAGAAATCTTTGTATGTTTAGAAGGAATTCCTATTAAGTATCCTACATGCACTTAATAAAGCTTCACCCCATAAATTAAATAACAATTTAGCATATATAATCATGGCATTAATCATTTCTACTAAGGTTCTATTCTTTCTTTCAGCCAAAACCATTTTGTTCGAGTGTTTTAGGTGCAAAACATTGGTGAATTATTCCATGTTGTTCACAATATAAATTAAATTCACTAGAAAAGTATTCACCACCTCTATCACTTCTTAGAGCCTTTATTTTATTTCCTAGATGATTTTTAACTTCATTTTTATACACCTTAAATATGTCAAAAGCTTCATATTTATGTTTAATCAAGTATACACATGTATATCTAGAAAAATCATTAATAAAAGTAATGAAGTATCAATTTTCACCTCTAGTTAACATGCCATTTAACTCACATATATCTGTATGAATTAATTCCAAAATATTAGAGGTCCTTTTCACACTTTGATATGGTTTTTTAGTCATTTTTGATTCTACACATGTTTTGCATTTATGTTCATTATTTTCATCATATGAAATCAAATCACATTTTTTCATACGTTTCATAGTACTTTTACCAATATGTTCTAATTTAGCATGTCATAATGAAAACAGATCAACAACATAATAGCGAAATTAGTTTTATTCATTTCCTTGTCAACGGTACAAAGTTTGACCATTCCTTCACTAGAATAGCACTTTCTAACAAATTTTCCATTAAGGGAGAGTACAGGTTTACCGGATTCATACACACATTTGATACCCGATTTTCCTAAGAGATTACCACGTACTAATTTCCTATTCATATCTGGAACATGTAGTACATTGGTAAGGGTAACGATTTTCCCGGAAGTGAAGATGATATCAACATTTCCCTTTCCTATATCCTTGGATTGAACTTCGTTGCCCATTTGAATCTCTTGGTCTCCATCCACCTCATGATATGTTTTAAATACAGTTTTGTCATAT
>NW_019230621.1:0-3094 GCF_002742605.1 Olea europaea var. sylvestris
GCGTCGGGGGAATTTCGTCATTTTTCGCGACCGTGTCGAAATTGGCTAAAATTTGACAGGTCGATCGGAAACAAAAATCGCGGGGGCGGCAATTTCGTCATTTTTTGCGACCGTGTCGAAATGGGCTAAAATTTGACAGGTCGATCGGAAACGGAAATCGCGCCGGGGGCGATTTCGTCATTTTTCGCGACGGCGTCGATATGTGCTAAAATTTTGACCGGTCGATCGAAAACTAAAATCGCGCTGGGGGCATTTTCGTCATTTTTCGCGACTGTGTCGAAATGGGCTAATATTTTACAGGTCGATCGGAAACAAAAATCGCGCCGTGGGCATTTTCGTCATTTTTCGCGACTGTGTCGAAATGGGCTAAAATTTGACAGGTCGATCGGAAACGAAAATCGCGCCGTGGGCAATTTCGTCATTTTTCGCGACTGTGTCGAAATGGGCTAAAATTTTACAGGTCGATCGGAAACAAAAATCGCGCCAGGGGCAATTTCGTCGTTTTTTGCGACTGTGTCGGAATGGGTTAAAATTTGACTGGTCGATCGGAAAGGAAAATTGCGCCGTGGGCAATTTCGTCATTTTTTGCGACGGTGTCGTAATGAGCAAAAATTTGATAGGTAGATCGGAAATGAAAATCTCGCCGGGGGCAATTTCGTCATTTTTCGCGACCGTGTCGAAATGGGCTAAAATTTGACAGGTCGATCGGAAACAAAAATCGCGCCGGGGGCAATTTCGTTATTTTTTGCGACCGTGTCGAAATGGGATAAAATTTTACAAGTCGATCGAAGGGAAAAACCGCGCCGGGGGCATTTTTGTCATTTTTCGCGACTGTATCGAAATGGGCTAAAATTTGACAGGTCGATCGGAAACGAAAATCGCGCCGGTGGCAGTTTCGTCATTTTTCGCGACGGCGTCGATATGTGCTAAAATTTTGACCGGTCGATCGGAAGCAAAAACCGCGCCGGGGGCATTTTCGTCATTTTTCGCGACTGTGTCGAAATGGACTAAAATTTTACAGGTCAATCGGAAACAAAAACCACGTCGGGGGCATTTTCGTCATTTTTCGCGACTGTGTCGAAATGGGCTAAAATTTTACAGGTCGATCTGAAACAAAAACCGCGCAGGGGGCATTTTCGTCATTTTTCGCGACTGTGTCGAAATGGGCTAAAATTTGACAGGTCGATCGGAAACAAAAACCGCACCGCGGGCATCTTCGTCATTTTCACGACTGTGTCGAAATGGACTAAAATTTTGACCGGTCGATCGGAAGCAAAAACCGCGCCGTGGGCATTTTCGTCATTTTTCGCGACTGTGTCGAAATGGGCTAAAATTTGACAGGTCGATCGGAAACAAAAACCGCGCCGGGGGCAATTTCGTCATTTTTCGCGTCGGTGTTGGAACGGGTCAAATTTGACAGGCTGATCGGAAACAAAAATCGCGCCGGGGGCAATTCAATCATTTTTCGCAACGCTGTCGGAACAGGTTCAAATTTGACAGGCTGATCGGAAACAAAAATCGCGCCGGGGGCAATTCAATCATTTTTCGCAACGCTGTCGGAACAGGTTCAAATTTGACAGGCTGATCGGAAACAAAAATCGCGCCGGGGGCAATTCAATCATTTTTCGCAACGCTGTCGGAACAGGTTCAAATTTGACAGGCTGATCGGAAACAAAAATCACGTCGGGGGCAATTTCGTCGTTTTCCGTGACGGTGTCGAAATGGGCTAAAATTTTACAGGTCGATCGGAAACAAAAACCGCGACGAGGGTATTTTCGTCATTTTTTGCGACGGTGTCAAAATGGGATAAAATTTGACAGGTCGATCGGAAACAAAAACCGCGCCGGGGGCAATTTCGTCATTTTTCGCGTCGGTGTTGGAACGGTTCAAATTTGACAGGCTGATCGGAAACAAAAATCGCGCCGGGGGCAATTCAATCATTTTTCGCAACGCTGTCGGAACAGGTTCAAATTTGACAGGCTGATCGGAAACAAAAATCACGTCGGGGGCAATTTCGTCGTTTTCCGTGACGGTGTCGAAATGGGCTAAAATTTAACCGGTCGATCGG
Organism: Olea europaea var. sylvestris; assembly: GCF_002742605.1. NCBI lineage: Eukaryota > Viridiplantae > Streptophyta > Magnoliopsida > Lamiales > Oleaceae > Olea > Olea europaea. Next base: position 2,069 of record NW_019230621.1, read on the forward strand.
AAACAAAAATCGCGCCGGGGGCAATTCAATCATTTTTCGCAACGCTGTCGGAACAGGTTCAAATTTGACAGGCTGATCGGAAACAAAAATCGCGCCGGAGGCTATTTCGTCATTTTTCGCGACGGTGCCGAAATGAGCTAAAATTTGACGGGTCGATCAGAAATGAAAATCGCGCCTGGGGCAATTTCGTCATTTTTCGCGACGGTGTCGAAGTAGGCTAAAATTTGGCAGGTCGATCGGAATCAAAAATCGCGCCGGGGGCAAGTTCCTCATTTTTCGCGACGGTGTCGAAATGGGCTAAAATTTGACAGATCGATCGGAAAGGAAAATCGCGCTGGGGCAATTTCGTCATTTTTCGCGACGGTGTCGAAATGGGCTAAAATTTAACCGGTCGATCGGAAACAAAAATCGCGCCGGGGGCATTTTCGTCATTTTTCGCGACTGTGTCGAAATGGGCTAAAATTTGACAGGTCGATCGGAAAGGAAAATCGCGCCGGGGGCAATTTCGTCATTTTTTACGACGGTGTCGTAATGAGCTAAAATTTGACAGGTCGATCGGAAATGAAAATCGCGCCGGTGGCAATTTCGTCATTTTTCGCGACGGCGTCGATATGTGCTAAAATTTTGACCGGTCGATCGAAAACAAAAACCGCGCCGGGGGCATTTTCGTCATTTTTCGCGACTGTGTCGAAATGGGCTAAAATTTGACAGGTCGATCGGAAAGGAAAATCGCGCCGGGGGCAATTTCGTCATTTTTTACGACGGTGTCGTAATGAGCTAAAATTTGACAGGTCGATCGGAAACAAAAATCGCGGCGGCGTCAATTTCGTCATTTTTCGCGACCATGTCGAAATGGGCTAAAATTTGACAGGTCAATCGGAAACAAAAATCCCGCCGGGGGCGATTTCGTGATTTTTAGCGACGGTGTTGGAATGGGCTAAATTTTGACAGGTCGATCGGAAACGGAAATCGCGCCGGTGGCAATTTCGTCATTTTTCGCGACGGCGTCGATATGTGCTAAAATTT
>NW_019230622.1:0-3093 GCF_002742605.1 Olea europaea var. sylvestris
TGCCCCTGGCGCGATTTTTGTTTCCGATCAACTTGGTCAAATTTCTGTCCATTCCGACATCGTCGCTCAAAATGACGAAATTGCCCCCGGCAAGATTTTTGTTCCCGATAAACTAGTCAAAGTTGAGCCCATTCCGACACAGTCGAGAAAAATGATGAAATTGCCGCTGCGCGATTTTTATTTCCGATCAAACTGCCAAATTTCAGCCAATCCCGACACAGTCGAGAAAAATGAAGAAATTACCCCCTGAGCGGTTTTTGTTTCCGATCAACCAGTCGAATTTTAGCCACTTCCGACACAGTCGCAAAAAATGACGAAATTTCCCCGGCGCAGTTTTTGGTTCCGATCAACTTGTCAAATTTGAGCCCATTCCGAAAGAGTCGAGAAAAATGACAAAATTGCCCCCGGCGCGATTTTTATTTCAGATCAAACTGCCAAATTTCAGCCAATTTCGACCCCAGTCGAGAAAAATGACGAAATTGCCCCTGGCGCGGTTTTTGTTTCCGATCAACCAGTCAAATTTTAGCCAATTACGACACGGTCGCAAAAAATGACGAAATTACACCCGGCGCGATTTTTGTTCTCGATAAACCTGTCAAATTTGAGCCCATTCCGACACAGTCAAGAAAAATGACGAAATTGTCGCCGGCGCGATTTTTATTTCCGATCAAACTGCCAAATTTCAGCCAATTTCGACACGGTCGAGAAAAATGACGAAATTGCCCCGGGCACGATTTTTGTTTCCGATCAACCAGTCAAATTTTAGCCAATTCCGACACGGTCGTAAAAAATGACGAAATTACACCCGGCGCGATTTTTGTTCTCGATAAACCTGTCAAATTTGAGCCCATTCCGACACAGTCGCGAAAAATGACGAAATTGCCAACTGCGCGATTTTTGTTTCCGATCAACCTTTCAAATTTGAGCCCATTCCGACACAGTCGAGAAAAATGACGAAATTGCCCCCGGCACGATTTTTATTCCAGATCAAACTGCCAAATTTCAGCCAATTCCGACACAGTCGAGAAAATGACGAAATTGCCCCCGGTGCGATTTTTGTTTCCGATCAACCAGTCAAATTTTAGCCAATTCCGACACAGTCGCAAAAAATGACGAAATTACACCTGGCGCGATTTTTGTTCTCTATAAACCTGTCAAATTTGAGCCCATTCCGACACAGTCGCGAAAAATGACGAAATTACACCCGGCGCGGTTTTTGTTCCCGATAAACCTGTCAAATTTCAGCCCATTTCGACACCGTCGCGAAAAATGACGAAATTGCCCCCGCCGCGATTTTTGTTTCCGTTCAACCAGTCAAATTTTAGCCAATTTCGACACAGTCGCAGAAAATGACGAAATTACACCCGGCGCGGTTTTTGTTCCCGATAAACCTGTCAAATTTCAGCCCATTTCGACACCGTCGCGAAAAATGACGAAATTGCCCCCGCCGCGATTTTTGTTTCCGTTCAACCAGTCAAATTTTAGCCAATTTCGACACAGTCGCAGAAAATGACGAAATTACACCCGGCGCGGTTTTTGTTCCCGATAAACCTGTCAAATTTCAGCCCATTTCGACACCGTCGCGAAAAATGACGAAATTGCCCCCGACGCGATTTTTGTTTCCGATCAACCTGTCAAATTTCTGCCAATTCCGACACAGTCGAGTAAAATGACAAAATTTACCCCGGCGCGATTTTTGTTTCCTATCAACCAGTCAAATTTTAGCCAATTCCGACACAGTCGCAAAAAATGACGAAATTACACCCGGCACGATTTTTCTTCCCGATCAACCTGTCAAATTTGAGCCCATTCCGACACAGTCGAGAAAAATGACGAAATTGCTCCCGGCGCAGTTTTTGTTTCCTATCAACCAGTCAAATTTTAGCCAATTCCGACACAGTCGCAAAAAATGACGAAATTCCCCCCGGCACGATTTTTCTTCCCGATCAACCTGTCAAATTTGAGCCCATTCCGACACAGTCGAGAAAAATGACGAAATTGCTCCCGGCGCAGTTTTTGTTTCCTATCAACCAGTCAAATTTTAGCCAATTCCGACACAGTCGCAAAAAATGACGAAATTCCCCCCGGCACGATTTTTCTTCCCGATCAACCTGTCAAATTTGAGCCCATTCCGACACATTCGCGAAAAATGACGAAATCACACCCGGCGCGGTTTTTGTTCCCGATAAACCTGTCAAATTTGAGCCCATTCCGACACAGTCGAGAAAAATGACGAAATTGCTCCCGGCGCAGTTTTTGTTTCCTATCAACCAGTCAAATTTTAGCCAATTTCGACACAGTCGCGAAAAATGACGAAATTACACTCGGCGCGGTTTTTGTTCCCGATCAACCAGTCAAATTTGAGCTCATTTCGACACAGTCGAGAAAAATGACGAAATTGCCTCCGCCACGATTTTTGTTCCCGATAAACCTGTCAAATTTGAGACCATTCCGACACAATTGCGAAAAATGACGAAATTGCCCCCGTCGCGATTTTTGTTTTCGATAAACTTGTCAAATTTCGGCCCATTCCGACATCGTCGCGAAAAATGACAAAATTGTCCCCGTCGCGATTCTTGTTTCCGATCAACCAGTCAAATTTGAGCCCATTCCGGCACAGTCGAGAAAAATGAAGAAATTGCCCCCGGCGAGATTTTTGTTTCCGATCAACCTGTCAAATTTTAGCCAATTCCGACACAGTTGCGAAAAACGATGAAATTGCCCCGCGCGATTTTTGTTTCCGATCAACCTATCAAATTTGAGCCCATTCCGACACGATCGAGAAAAATGACAAAATCGCCCCCGGCGCGATTTTTATTTCAGATCAAACTGCCAAATTTCAGCCAATTCCGACACAGTCGCGAAAAATGACGAAATTACACCCGGCGCTATTTTTGAACCCGATCAACCTATCAAATTTGAGCCCATTCCGACACAGTCGAGAAAAATGACGAAATTGCCGCCGGCGGGATTTTTATTTCCAATCGAACTGCCAAATTTCAGCCAATTTCGACACAGTCGGGAAAAATGACGAAATTGCCCCCGGCGCGGGTTTTGTTTCCGATCAACCAATCAAATTTTAGCCAATTCCGA
>NW_019230623.1:0-3093 GCF_002742605.1 Olea europaea var. sylvestris
GTCGAATTCGATTGGAATCGAGCCAATGAAAAGCGGTTTATGATTTCAAGATAACTTCGAGTTTGTTCATTTTTGGCGAATTGAGAGTCTAGTTCTATTGGACTCGAGCCGACGAAAAGTCTTTTTTGATTTCATGATAACATCGGGTTTCTTCATTTTTGGTGAACTGCTACTCTAATTCGATTGGAATCGAGCCAAAGAAAAGTGGTTTTTGATTTCATGATAACTACGGGTTTGCTCATTTTTGGTGAACTACTCATCTAATTGGATTGGAATCGAGCCAAAGAAAAGTGGTTTTTGATTTCATGATAACTACGGGTTTGCTCATTTTTGGTGAACTACTCATCTAATTGGATTGGAATCGAGCCAATGAAAAGTGGTTTTTGATTTCAAGATAACATCGGGTCTGTTCATTTTTGGCGAACTGCTAGTCCAATTCGATTGGAATCGGACCAATGAAAAGTGGTTTGTGATTTCATGATAACTACGGGTTTGCTCATTTTTGGTGAACTACTCATCTAATTGGATTGGAATCGAGCCAATGAAAAGTGATTTTGATTTCATCATAACTTTTGGTTTGTTCATTTTTGGAGAATTGCTAGTCCAATTCGATTGGAATCGAGCCAATGAAAAGTGATTTTGATTTCATCATAACTTTTGGTTTGTTCATTTTTGGAGAATTGCTAGTCCAATTCGATTGGAATCGAGCCAATGAAAAGTGATTTTGATTTCATCATAACTTTTGGTTTGTTCATTTTTGGAGAATTGCTAGTCCAATTCGATTGGAATCGAGCCAATGAAAAGTGATTTTGATTTCATCATAACTTTTGGTTTGTTCATTTTTGGAGAATTGCTAGTCCAATTCGATTGGAATCGAGCCAATGAAAAGTGATTTTGATTTCATCATAACTTTTGGTTTGTTCATTTTTGGAGAATTGCTAGTCCAATTCGATTGGAATCGAGCCAATGAAAAGTGATTTTGATTTCATCATAACTTTTGGTTTGTTCATTTTTGGAGAATTGCTAGTCCAATTCGATTGGAATCGAGCCAATGAAAAGTGATTTTGATTTCATCATAACTTTTGGTTTGTTCATTTTTGGAGAATTGCTAGTCCAATTCGATTGGAATCGAGCCAATGAAAAGTGATTTTGATTTCATCATAACTTTTGGTTTGTTCATTTTTGGAGAATTGCTAGTCCAATTCGATTGGAATCGAGCCAATGAAAAGTGATTTTGATTTCATCATAACTTTTGGTTTGTTCATTTTTGGAGAATTGCTAGTCCAATTCGATTGGAATCGAGCCAATGAAAAGTGATTTTGATTTCATCATAACTTTTGGTTTGTTCATTTTTGGAGAATTGCTAGTCCAATTCGATTGGAATCGAGCCAATGAAAAGTGATTTTGATTTCATCATAACTTTTGGTTTGTTCATTTTTGGAGAATTGCTAGTCCAATTCGATTGGAATCGAGCCAATGAAAAGTGATTTTGATTTCATCATAACTTTTGGTTTGTTCATTTTTGGAGAATTGCTAGTCCAATTCGATTGGAATCGAGCCAATGAAAAGTGATTTTGATTTCATCATAACTTTTGGTTTGTTCATTTTTGGAGAATTGCTAGTCCAATTCGATTGGAATCGAGCCAATGAAAAGTGATTTTGATTTCATCATAACTTTTGGTTTGTTCATTTTTGGAGAATTGCTAGTCCAATTCGATTGGAATCGAGCCAATGAAAAGTGATTTTGATTTCATCATAACTTTTGGTTTGTTCATTTTTGGAGAATTGCTAGTCCAATTCGATTGGAATCGAGCCAATGAAAAGTGATTTTGATTTCATCATAACTTTTGGTTTGTTCATTTTTGGAGAATTGCTAGTCCAATTCGATTGGAATCAAGCCAATGAAAAGTGGCTTTTGATTTCATGATAACTTTGAGTTTGTTCATTTTTTACGAACTGCTAGTCCAATTCGATTGGAATCAAGCCAATGTTTTTGATTTCATGATAACTTCGGGTTTGTTCGTTTTTGGTAAACTGCTAGTCTTATTCGTTCGACATCGGGCCAATGAAAAGCGATTTTTGATTTCTAGATAACTTCGGGTTTGTTCATTTTTGACGAATTGCTAGTTGAATTCGATTGGAATCGAGCCAATGAAAACCGATTTATGATTTCAAGATAACATCGGGTTTGTTCGTTTTTGGCGAATTGCGAGTCTAGTTCGATTGGACTCGAGCAGACGAAAAGTCTTTTTTGATTTCATGATAACATCGGGTTTCTTCGTTTTTGGTGAACTGCTACTCTAATTCGATTGGAATCGAGCTAAAGAAAAGTGGTTTTCGATTTCACGATAACTTCGGGTTTGTTCATTTTTTGGCGAATTGCTAGTCTTATTCGATTGGAATCGAGTCAAAGAAAAGCGGTCTTAGATTTCCTGATAACTTTGAGTTTGTTCATTTTTGGCGAACTGCTGGTCAAATTTGATTGGAATCGAGCGAACGAAAAGTGGTTTTTGATTTCAAGATAACATCGGGTCTGTTCGTTTTTGGTGAACTGCTAGTTCAATTCGATTGGAATCGGGCCAATGAAAAGTGGTTTGTGATTTCATGATAACTACAGGATTGTTCCTTTTTGGTGAACTACTCATCTAATTCGATTGGAATCGAGCCAATGAAAAGTTATTTTGATTTCATCATAACTTTTGGTTTGTTCATTTTTGGAAAATTGCTAGTCCAATTCGATTGGAATCGAGCCAAAGAAAAGTGGTTTTTTATTTCATGATAACTTTGGGTTTGTTCATTTTTGGCTAACTACTAGTCAAATTCGAATGGAATCGGGCCGATGAATAGCAATCTTTCATTTCATGACAACATCGAGTCTGTTCATTTTTGGCGAACTTCTAGTCCAATTTGATTGGAATCGCGCTAAGGAAAAGTGGTTTGTGATTTCATGATAACTTCGGTTTGTTCATTTTTGGCGAATTGCTAGTCTAATTCGATTGGAATCAGCAATTGAAAAGTGGTTTTTGATTTCTTGATAACTTTGGGTTTGTTAATTTTTGGCGAATTGCTAGTCTAATTCGATTGGAATCGAGC
>NW_019230624.1:15258-81784 GCF_002742605.1 Olea europaea var. sylvestris
AAAAGGATCCCTTGATAATCTTAATCTACAATAAAAATTTCCTCATCATCTCAAAGAGTAAAAGAATGTCACAATTACTACTTCAACATTAAAATTTCATCGTGGATGGACAGAAAAGGGAACAAAAGTTCAAAAATTTCATAACGATTTTGACTGGGACAATTATATGCTTTGGAAATACATTATGACTGGGGAGATCATATCTATTGGATCATAATTTGTACTTAAGCTGCCAAGATCAATCGTCCAGTACTCATGTGTCACCCTTATTAAAGAAATCACACACAGTGAACCAGTCCTCTGATTGCCATTTCTTTGCAGGGAAGGTCATCTTAAACTTATTATTTAATGTACAGAATCACAAGCAGTCAAGTACACCGACATTGAAGTGGCATGAAACTGTAGCTTGGTACCTAATTATTAGCCCCATCTCATCAAAATATACTTCATCATGATATCACTGGTCAATGAAAAAAATTTATATGTTACCAGTGTACAGTCAAGTTTCTTAATTCACCAATGTATTTCACTTAACCAACCAGTTATCATGAGTTTTTGATACTTCCTTAGCTATTCATTATCCACATAAGAGTTTTGAGCAATTTATATTAGATTTAATATATATATATATATAATCCAACATGTATGAATTTAGACACAATGCATACATCCAGAGGTTAGAATCAATATGGTTAGACCCAAAGAAGTTGTACAACTAGAAAGTCGGTTCTTTTTTGTAAGAATCATATAATCAGGATCACAGGAAATTCTTCTCTTTAGATTTTCAAAGTTTCAGATAAACACAGGCAATTCTACACATTGTACAAGTGAGATGAATAAGAAAAATTACCAGAATTAAACAAATTCATCGAGTGAATTCACTACTGACAAGTCATAAGGTACGCAGTTCTGTATGACTTGATACTCTAATCGACTTTGAATAAGAAGAACAAAGCTCCTTGTCCACGGCCACATGGGCCCTGGATTTCTGCAATAATAACATAAATACCAATAAATCAAACCAAAATTTTGAGCATGATTAGAGCCAAGGACGAAGAGTACTACACTCATAAGCAACAATACTATGACGCAGGAAGGACCCAGTTGTTAGTGATAAATATATAAAAGATTTATTCTTGTGAAGTACAAAAATAAATAATCAAACACCAAATTGATTCTAACCTCTGGAATAAACAAAACCTGAATTTAGATTTTTATTTTTTATTTTTTTTGTAATCCCATTGATTCATGGACCATCATGGACCATGCTAGAAGTACAAAATAGGATAAAATAATAATTTATAATAAATAAATTATGGTTTTATTTATATATTACATTCATTTATTATTAAGCATGCAAAAAATAAAGTGCTTATGATCACTTCTAATAATATAAATTGGGTACTTGCGTTGATAAGTACAATGTGACACAACTTATAATTTGATCATAAATAACTTGTCATGATCAATGTATAAGGATTGGTACATTGTACTGAATGGTTGTAATGTTAACCAATTCATTATTCGAGTTTACAATTTGTCGTTATCGCATAGATAGCTAAGGTGACATTAATACACTTAGAATGTATTGAATGGATCACGTGTCAAGTTTAACTCAACAACATGATTGTGCGAAGAATTAAATTCCACTTAATCGCTTTGTATTTCATCTAAATCCCTTGATAGGGTTATGTATATCTGTTCATAATTTTAATACTTCTTTGGTTCATCAATGAATGGGATCGATTTGATTGGTCGAATATCTCGATGAGTTAGGAGCTTGAGAATGAGCGAACTAGAGAACATGAATTCTTGTGGAGAACTATCGCCTTGAAAAATGGGTAGAGTAACTACCTAAGTATTTTCTATTGTACAATTAAAAATTGAGCTCAGTGTTTAATGATGGCTAAATTTAATTAAATGTAAACTAACTGGATTTGAACTTTAATTAAAACTCCTATTTGAATTTTAATTAAGATTCCTATTTGAATATATAATTATTGCTGTACAAGGATTTAAACTATTTTATCTCTATAAATAGAGATTAGATGGAACATAGGCTCCTACAGAAAATAACAAACATAATATATAATTTCACAGTGTTTAAATTTGGAGAGAGAAAGAAAAAAATTATTTTTCTTACTTTTTCAATTGTCCAGTCCACGAATTAATTTCTTAATTCAATTAAAAGAAAGTGCCCATCGATCAATTTAGTCTTGATTTTGGAGAATACCATAGAAAACCTGGAGGTTTGAAGCATTAAGTTCTTGCTATTAAAAGCTGAAAGTTCGTTATTCAGAATTTATTCAAGATTTAACAATTGAATTTAGGCAAAAATTCAAATATTTTATTCTTAATATAACATACACGTGAACATCTATACAATCTTGTTCATTAAATAAAAGAATTTTTTTTTTTTAATTCCTGGATAATCTTGCTCCCATTTTCCAACATGTGGTATCAAAACAATTTAGATTGTTCATGTGCTTGTTATTTCTGAATCTTGATAGTATGCTTTAGTCGAGTAATATCTAAGAATAATTTAAAGGTTGCTTTCCAATTACACGTTTCTTTTCCCACTCAGGTCTAACCAGCAATTTCAACATCTAGTCATATGAAAATTCTCCACAAATGAGTGCTTTCACATTCAATCTTATACTAAGTAATTCAAGCCCATTAGTTATTTAAGCCCAAATATCAAATACAATTATATAACAACAATTTTTTATTTTTTATTATTAAATCTCATGTTTTAGTTCACTCCTTTAAGTTTAGGGTTGATAACTCCCTAATTGTTTATGCCAAAGGGTATCAGTTTTCGAAATATCGCAGCAGACTTAATAATTCAAGTAAAAAATGCTATGAAGTGAAGCATAAGATTCAACAAGTGCAATACCATTCTTTTAAGCTCAATAAAATACTTGGGGCTTAGATTCCTAACATATGGTCATTACCTAACTTATACTTGTTAGCAAAAGACACCCCACACAAATATTTTCAACAAGCATGTAATCAACACACTTCTAGATAATATTCTTCATCGGCTCAGCCACCTCCAAACTTATTTCGCAATGTGGTAAAGTAAAAAAGAAGAGAATATATGATCGACAAAAAAATTATGCACAACTTACAACCTAGTTCAACCAATACAAAAATCTCTCCATCAATAAATTTTTTTTTAAATCTAGATAACAATTAATCATAACTATTGTGCTCAAAGTAACTTGGGATCTCCCACAGACAAGCAAATTTTTCAAAAACTTAAGCACAAATAGCATATTTGGTCTAGCTCATGAATCAATAACAATTTTAAACAGGAAACCATTCTAAGCTGACAAGGATATCTAAGTTGTCAACACAAACAAAACAAAGTAAGCACAATCACACCCAAACTTAAATCACATATTGTCCTCAATGTGAAAAGGAATGAGATAAAAGAGAAAAGGGATGATGGAACTTCCCCGATTGGACACTCAATGAAGGGGTACCAATTCTTGACTTGGACTTGCGATGCTCTCAATGAGTTTGGACAAGTGACCTTTTTGTACACCAACTCCCTCCAAACTTGTGAGGAAGCATAGATATATGGGACTTCAAAAATTTTCTATAAAAGTAATGATAACTAATCAAATAAAAATAAAAAAATGCATAAAATTAAATAAAAAGATTAAATGTTAAAAAGTTGGATTGCCTCCCGACAACCGCATTTATATACTCTTTAGCTCGACTTTGGCAATTGAATCATGAACACCTAAATAAGGCTTTGGATGCCTTACTCGTTTTTCTTTTTTGGCTTTTTCCACTCTTCATTTGATCTCCGAAACTCAACATTGTCCCTTTCTATATAATATGACTTGCCTATTTTATTCAATTCAAATTCAACTATGAAAATTTCTACCTCCTCATCGAGCTTAATCACAAAATTAATATATTGACAGTCAACTAAGTTGAAAGAATGTAGGTTGATTTTCTCTCCATTGATTGCCACATCCTCATATAGCTTCGTTGTGATTAATTTGCCATTCTCTTCAAGTTTTTCTTCAATAGTTTACTCATCTTCGGATTAAATGACTGGTCTACCATCAAACTCCACGAGCAATGGTCTTTCCTATTGACTCCGTTGAGTGAGTATACGTCCAACCCAATATTTGTAATCTTCCACAAGCATGCCTTCTTGATCCAACTAGGCAAGTTCGTTGTAATACTTTGCAAGTACCATCCCATTCAAAAATGGAGGACCATATCCCGAAAATTTGATGTCCTCATCCCAATCTTCAGGTACACAATCTCCCTTGAGCATCTAACTTTCGTCGGAATTGTCTAGTGCTTGTTTTCAACATTTGAAATATTGTCTAAACCAAAAATGTTTCGACATTGAGGCATTGGTGCACGAATATAAGCATTGCCCTATACAATGCATTGCATAACAAATTTCAAATCTTGGACTTCCAAGCATAAATCCATAGTTGATGTAAAGATTATACATTGCAAACACTTTTTTTACTTTACCAAGATCGGAATAATGCAAATATCTTAAAAGTACAGAGAGAGAATGCAAACACAAAATGAATTAGCAATATGAGGGTTAGTCAAACTATACGAAAATAAAATCAATTAAAAAGGAAAAAAAGTAATTGTTAAAACTAAAATTAACTAAAATGGTAATTAAAGTAAAAACACTCCCCGACAACGGTATCAAAAACTTGTTTGCTATGAAAATGTAAACCGCAAGTGCACGAGTCGCATTTAAGTAATAAAGTAAATCTTTTGAGTCTAAGTTGTCAATCCCTCAAGGAATGTTTAATTTTAATTACACAACTCTGATTAATTTAGTTCTAGATAAAATCCCCCTTTTGTTGAATTTTTAAAGATGAAATTGCTTGCTTTTGATTTGTCAAAAACTTTGTCAAATCCTTTTATTGCTCCTCCTTGTGCTCTAGATTTTGCCCAAAAAATTACCGAGAAAAAGAAAAGAAAGAAGAAAGAAAGAAAGAGAAAAGAAAATGAAAATGAAAGTGAAAAAAATGGAAATGAAACCCAACAAAAGCATCCCGAAGATGTAGCCCCCAATTCATAACAAGGACTAGGCTTTTAATTCTCAAACCCTATTCAGAAATTGCAGCTAAGTCCCTGGATTTTTGGGGAGAACACTAAATGAAACAAAAAAAATTTATTAGAGGTGGTGCCTAGGTGCCATTGTCCAAAGGCTCTGTCAACATCCAAGAAAACATGATTTTGGTGTCATTTGTAGCTTAGTCCCTTAGATAATTGCACATCAAGTTCCTAAACTTTGATCTTGTACAATTTGGTCCTTAGATTTTGACTTTTATATCAATTTTGTCCTCCATTAATTGCAGTCTTAATACTCCAACTTCCTGCACTTGTTCATTTTTGTCCTCAACTTCACAATTTTGTATGCTTTTGGTCCTTTTTTCTCTCCTTTTGCCTTGTTCTTTTTTATTGGGTATTTTTGGCCTACAAAATCAAATGTTGCCTAATTGTGAGTAAAATTTCATTCATTTAATCAATTATAAGCATATTTAGGTATTAAATAAGTGTACACAAACAAACTTATCAATTATCTTTTATTAATTTGCGAGGATAAATATTTATGGTCGATGGTGAATAATGTTAATGTGCATGAACGTGGAAGAAAGATTGCGAATGATAGATATAAAGATATGATGAATGAAGCTCGCGAGAAAGTAAAACGTACAAGTCAACCTAATAATCTTGTCGATTGAAGAGGACAAGGCCAGCATTGAATAAGGGGCAGAGCACTGGTATATTCTTGTAAATTATTTGAATGCCGAGAAGTGGAATAACAATGCGAAGATTGCCAATTGTCTTACAAAAGGAGTGGATGGTGAAATGAAGAAGCATATATCGGTTCAATCTCCTTTGTGACTACCAAGAAGATATATATTTTTCTCATTTTATATATATTTTGTGTTTTAGACTTAAGATTTATTTTTAACTGATTACGATTAATGAGAAGAGAATGATACGGACCGTACAATGTCTCAATTAGAGTTTTTTTAGTCATGTCCATAGGATGAATAATGGATTTGGCGATTTTGTTGATAAAAAAATTCAAACAAGTTCATGTAAGTACAACTAAAGTTTACGTATTTCACAAGCTGTTCATATAGTGAGTGTGACAAGAATTATTTTTTCTTTTTCACAGAATCCTTCAATCAAGTCAAAGTATGGTATGGTAAGGGATGATCAACCTTAGTTTGATCCTAATTCATAATACAATGCTGTCAACGGTCCATCTATGGGTTGTGTTTATGGGTTTGATCATCGACAACCTGCTTCACATGTTCTTGGTACACCAAATTCACCTAGATATTAAATACTTGTACGTGATGAAGAAATGAATGATTTGAACCCGGAGTAAGCTATTGCAAGAAATACAATGGAGAACAATGAAAGAATTGATGATCTCACTCTATCTATGCGTCTTGAATGAGTTGAAAGAAATCATAGGGTCAAGATGTGAAAAACAACACGAACCATTTTATGGAACTAAATATTCCTAACTTTCAATTTGCTTTTAGCTTGAGATCACAAAATGGTGATTTGTAACACAAGATATATGAAATTTGGAATTTCGATATAGTAACTTAATCTATTAAAACTTTAGCGCGTTTTTGCGAGTTTGATAATTTAGTGCATTTTGACAATACTGATTATTAATTAGTAGATTTATAAGTTTTTAGTAATTTTTATTTAAAAATAAATAAACTAAGCTTTACCTATGAGAAAAAGTACTTTTTATTACCTACTGATTTTCCATATGTATTGATTCATCATCCATTAGATATCGAAAATCTATAGGTAATGAACATCCACGTTAAGATAATGTTAAGATTTTTATCAACGAAAATTCCACTAGTAAAGGTAGATTTTTACCAACCGATATTCCGTTGATAAAAGATTTACAATTTACCTATGGACAATCCAATCACCAACCCTCAAATTAGCAATGGATTTGTGGTCGATAATTTTTTATTGGTAAAGACTGATAGTAACGGATATCATCATTTTAGGAACGAAAAATTTGTGCCTAAGACAACTTTTTTTTAAGAAATTAACACATAACAAATTGGCATGAAATTTATCGAATTAAATTAAAATTAACTTAAGTTATATCGTTCATCCTAACAACCACAAATTTAGACAACCGTGTTAGTGAAATAAAATAACAAAAAGATGAAAAATATTAGTGAATTCAATGCAATGAATAAAGAAATTATTCACAGCAATTATTGTTCTTTGGCATCCAAATTCCAACAAATATCTTCAATTCTTTGTTGATTAATTATAGCTCTTAGATAATTGTGTTAGTCAATCTTCAAATTTCAAATTCATGTACAAATCTTGAGGAATTTATCAAAATTGCTTTTTTCGAAATCGTTGGTTAGGATTCACATGGATTCGTCAATGGTTTGGTTTTGAGCTGAACCTAACTGATTCGAAGCAGTTTGGTTTAGGTTTCAAACTTTACAAAACGTTTCAAACCTCCAAACCGTTAAAAAAAATTAATTTGGATGAGGAACATCTAGTGATTCGTCAATATTTAGATGAAATAGAAGTATTGGATGATTCACAAAATGTTATAATACATATTATCGAATTTTATCTTTCTATTCATTTTTTTATTAGTTGCTTTATATCATGCAACTATAATAAATGAATTCATGTACTATATTCTTGTCTTTATGGAGAGAATTAATCATGTGTTACAATTGTAGAGGTTGCGCTAATTAGTATTAACTAAGAGGTTAAAATATTTTTATCATATTTTTGCATTATAATGATTAGATTCGTAAAACTTTGGTCTGTAATATTTTTAATGATACTATTTATGTTTTAACTTGAAATTTTATACTAATATTCATGAGGTATATGTTATTTTTTCTTTGTTTAAATCGTGGTTTTAAATCAAACCAAATTGAAAAAGTGATTTTGATTGGTTTGATTTAGAAATTTAAATGGCTTGATTTGAAAATGTCCTAAACCTCCTAAATCGAGCCATGTTTGCCCCTACCTCACACTTTTTCTCTCTTTAATATATATTATTTAATAATTGTTTCTCTCACGTCACTTTTTACTCTCTTACACCTCACACTTTCTTTTTCTCTCCTAACACTTCACACTTTCTCTGTTCGTCATTATAAAATTGTATTTTTTTCCAAAATTAGGTGATCATATTTTGTGACCTATAATTAATTAAAAAAAGTAACAGTCACAATAACACATAATTTGTGATCATGAGCTCATTTCAGTTGTAAATCACACAAGGTCACAGTCACAGATATACAAATGTAAATCACAATTATAAATTTAGTCATAAATTACACGTTTTTATATGTCACAAATTATCAAATTAATTGGTCTCAATTCATTCATCGATCACAAATTATCAAATTAATTGAGCAAAATTTGTTTATCGGTCACAAAGACACAAATTATAAGTCATAGTTACAAATTTAATCATAGTTCACACATTTTGTAGGTTACAAATTACTAATTTTATTGGTCATAATCACCTAGTAATTGGTTACAATCGCTCTTCATCCCATACAATACACTCACCCACCCACCACCGACACAACTAGAAAAAATCGTTGTCACCTCACCCCTAACCACACAGATTTGTATCCAGAACGTTGTTGCCAACTGGCCACCACCACCAACACGTAGATTTGTACTCAAAATGTTGGGTTTCTTCATTTTTTTTAGGAGAACGTTCTTCAACGGATTTCCTTTTTTTTTTCCTCTCTCTTTTATCTCCT
Organism: Olea europaea var. sylvestris; assembly: GCF_002742605.1. NCBI lineage: Eukaryota > Viridiplantae > Streptophyta > Magnoliopsida > Lamiales > Oleaceae > Olea > Olea europaea. The sequence continues at coordinate 24,063 of NW_019230624.1, forward strand.
CAATGTTCTTTTACACTTCGGGTTAACAACATTCTCTACAACAATGTATGTTGAATGTTGCTTAGTCAGAGGAGTTCATAGTGGAAGTCTTCAATTTCATCTTGTGCTAAAAGCTCGGAGGTGATAATGGTCAATTTCAATAGATAAATTTGGGTTATTGATTTAAGTGAGTAATCAATAGACATTTGGAAGAGAATGAGTGTAAAGATAGAAACAAGTTGAGTAAGAGAGTGACTGCAAAGTGGGCGGATTTGAGTAAGGGATGAATATAAGTTTAGAAGAAAGAAATGTGTATGACTTCAACTTTTAAATTACATAATTTAATATGACATCAGTAGACAGAGAATATCTATTCTCGTTTTAGTTGTTATCGGTAATCCATGTACAGAAATCTTGAACATGTTTTGGCCACTGAAAAAAAAAATTAAAATTAAAATTAGGCCTTACAGGAATAGACGTGTAATCACACGATGTGCGCCACACGAGGAATTTTAAAGATAATGTAATTTGGTTATCTAGTGTTGGGGGGCAAAAAAAAAATAAAAACGCACCTCCCGTGCATGGGTATATCTCTATAAGAAATAATTAGCAGGTCTATAATAATTCACTTATAACAAAAAATTTTACTGTAAAAAGACGTTAATAGAGAAACTCGAAGCTTGAGCTACACTAGAGTAATAATGGTTCGGACGTTTTTGGTTTAAGATGAAAGTCTAAACCCGACCCAAGCTTTCAACTCGAACCTTAGCGAGCTGAGTCGACTTTTTTTTTTTTTTCAAAATTTGTGACTAATCTAACAATTTTTAAAGAATTTAAAATTTGTCCAATTTATATGAATTATAAATTAAATAAAAATTACAAACCTCCCCCCTTTTCATGATTGGGACCAGCTATAATCAATGTACATGGAGATAAAATTGTATACAAATAAAATATTTCAATGTACAATTTTTCTTGAAACAAATAAATTTAAAAATTAATTATTTTTTTAAACTAATTAATTTAAAAACTTACAATATCCTATGCTTGTATCTGCTATATCTCTTCGACCATTATATTGTTAACTTGTTCTTGAATACGTAATTTCGCACATTCTCAGTCCTTCAAGCATATGAAAGTCTCCAATATATTTTCCTTTAGTCTTGGTCATTCTTTTAATAAAATTCGACCAGCTAAAAAAAATGCAGGCTCCGATCTACTACAAACATTGAAGGTGTTAGTTAATCATGTGCAATTTTTTATACAATTGGATATTGCCTTATTTACATCTTCACCATGATAAAAGACTAAATTCATATAATTCTTTTAGTTGTAAACACTACGAGTATCCACACGTATATATCTAACTGACCAGAGGAAATTTCAAGATTTGTACCACTGACATCTATTGCTCTAAATATTTACGAACTAGAATTAAATGAGGGAATACTTGCATTTGTGACCAAATAATTCCATATATCATCTAAATTTGTTGGAATATTTCTTAAAAAAGAAATTTGGAAAGTAGAACTGTCCTAACATCATTTTTCAGCATAATAATTATACATTTCACATAACATAGATTTTATATGCATATATGATAATTCTACTTCATGAAATTTGAAATTTGCATTATAATAACTTTATGCTAGTTAAATTAATTTAATGATCCATCACCGAAGTTAAAAGAAATAAAGAGGGTTATTCTTCCTAATATTTAAGAAATTAACTTTATAGAGTAGACTACATCAACAAAATTTGGCAAATTCCTATCTTTATGAAATGTTTGTGAAATGTAGAAAAAGTATTGTAAAATAAATGAAGATGTAGAGTAATATCAATAAAAGGTTTTAAAAAAATTTCGGGTCCATACGTATACCTACCATTAGAATACAGTGAAAAAACTTCATTATAATTTTCACATGACTGCAACATAAGGTATGTAGAGTTTCATCTATGCATTACATTTGTAGCAAATGATTTCTTTTGTAAGTAATATTTCTACACACAAATTGTTAAGTGCTTACGTTCTTGCTGGTAATACGTAATAAATTTTATTGCATGTCTAAGTTTGTATAAGGCAATTTTATATGTTTTAATCCATCTTTTCAATCAAGCTGATAACGTGACATACACAACATTGATGCAAAAATAAACTTCCAAATGTAGGGTTAAGATCATTAATAAATATTTCAATAACAACTTTGTTCACATTAACATTATCAAAGTAAAATGTCAAGTCATTTCTTGTATACCATATTCTTTTATGATATCTATTAAAATCATGTATATGTTAGTGGCATTATAAGAATATTCTATACATCTGAATGCAATAATTTTTTATGTAGAAGCCACAGATGACCAATGTAATGAACCATAGCAGTAATATAACCTTTTTTTATTACATCACTCATAAATTATAGGTAAACTATATAATACTATTAAAAGTTTTTAAACCTTCAATAGAACTTGTTTTCTTTTGTTATATAATTTTATAGTATATGAATGAAGAGTATTTCTATAATAAGAATTATACATGGATTGGAGATAATTCTGCATGAGTTGGGTAAAGAGTATTAAGTCATCATCATAAGAGACATCCATGCTACAACCACGTATGCAGTCATTTGTTCACAAAATCTTTCATGTGAATATACAAAGGTGAATTTAGTAGAACTAGAAACGTGAAAAACTATTTCGGCTATTTCGGGTTGAGATTGATTGGTTTTGCTTGGGAATTCCTTAATATTGTCTATTCAAATGTGTCATAATTGAATCGAGCTTCCAATTAAGTTCTTTGTCATAGTAATTGCAACATACTTTCCAAATATCAATTCCATTATAGACACCAACTTTTTACATATTATATGTTGCCATCAAAATTCGAGGATTCTTTTTACAACATTTTAGTCTCGAATACTTCTTTCTTTTCAATATCCTCCAAATCAATGAGAACATTTTTAGATGCATCGTAGCTAAATGGAGTACTTGAACTACTCTTAAACTAATTAATCTCATCATTAGCAAAATCTATCTATAGCTATTATAACAAAAGATACTAAATATTAGAGTAAAAGAAACCGAATATTAAAGCAAAGAAATTGGATATTAAATTTGAAGCTGAAATACTGCATGTTAAACCTGATTGAAGTAAATTGATATGACACTTAAAATTTTATCTCAAATTTATAGATAAAAAATATATATTCGTTTAAACCAAATATGAATTTCAAATTCGAAATTTGAAATTTGAATACACAGAGCTACCTTAAAGATGCCGTGTTAAGGCAACAGTAGCTGCCTTATGCTACCATCTGAAAGCGCAAGACAACTCCTACTGCCTTAACAATGCAACTATTTTTTTCATGTGATATATTTTTTTAAAGATTTGCAGACAATTGATTTTATTTTATTTATTTATTTTTAGGCTCGGCTTGGCTTGTTAAGGGCAGGCCCATCTAGCTCATCGAGCCACATGGGCTAGCTCGGGCTCAAGCCAGTGCCCCAAAATGGAGCTTGGCTAGAGCTAAAAGCTGGACCGACTATGACTTTTTTTGGGCATAGTCACGGGCCACTCGAGCCAACGAGCTAAATTGACACGGCTAGCCTATGCATAGGGTATCACTCTTTCTTCCTTCTTACAATAGGCGGCTTTTTCACAGGAGTTCAAAGTTTAGTACTAATATTATACTTTCAATTAACTTTTCAGTTTGCTTTTAAGTTTTCAGGTATATTGATATATGATTATTGCCTTTTAGCCAATGCCTTGCGATAGCAAGCCTATGATAGCTGAAATTGATGCATTTGAGCTTGACTAATGAAATGCTATAATAAGGGAGTTAATTCTCTAAATAGTCACTGAACTTTGCTAAATATGCTTAGGATGCCTCTGAACTTCAAAACTTCCATAAATAGCCACTAAACTTTCCAAAAAAAAAAATCCCAGGGGTTACCAAACCAGTTATGTATGGGTCCCAATTTGTAAAGTCGAGTAATTCTATGGGAACTTTTTGTAAAATTCAATAGCTATTTAGGGAAGTTTTGAAATTCGATGACCTCTTATGAATTTTTGGCAAAGTTCAGTGATTATTTAGGGAAGTTTTGAAATTCAGTGACCTTCTGAAAACTTTTGACAAAATTCAGTGACTATTTGAATAATTAACTCTATAATAAGGCCACATATCAAGCATCAATGAATATCACTTTTCCTATCGTGATGTAAAAATTCAAACTTATAGAGCCTTTTTGTTAAATTTTGGGATTTTGCTTTTGCTTGAGGATTGATTGACTCGTACGTCCATTGAAATATGTATATCCAATTTTTGCCCTCTCACTGGCGTAAAATTGACGAAACTACCCTTTGATATGTTCCAATTGCTTTTTGCAAAATAATATGCAAGTTTAAAATGAGAATATTGAAATGAAACTACATTAGGATTTGAAAAGGTCAACGCACTCACGATACTATCTTGTAAAGAAATAGGGGAAATGGTCTATATGGGTCACTTTTCTTTTTTCTTTTTTCTTTTTTTAAATGAATATGATTTTTTTTTCCGAAAAGAAATCAAATTTATGTTTAGCGTCTATCGAAGATAATGATGCTTTGAGTGCAAATCTTGACATAATATTGCTTTTGGTAATACTATATCTTTAACTTGACACTCATATTCTCGTTCATTATCTCATTCATATTCAAATACTTTCTTTACCATTTGAGTGAGCGTTGGAGTGCTCATGATTGTCATACTCCGTCGACGCTACTGTCACAACCAGTATAACATGTCTTCTAAGTGTGCAAGTAACATACACGTGGAGGAAAGATGAGTTGGGATCAATTGGTCGCATGATCCTGTCAAATTTCAAGGTCAACATAAGCTTTAAACATCTAAGAAAGATGCCTCCTGCCATTGTAATAGAAGTCGACACTAAAGCTTTCAGATCGAGAATATTTAACTGCTCCGACAGTGATTTCACCAACTAGTAATCATGACAGAATCTCCCTCTTGTATGCTTCCGCTCTCTATCCTAGGCGAACAAAATTAATACCAAGCTACAATGACCAAGTTATGCTCGTCAATTGAGTGAAGGAACAAACTCAATAACAGAGTTAATGAGAGCTAGTCTACCCACAAAAGATAATTGTGCACCCCTTCACTGTATACATTGATATACCTATAGATCACATACTTTACGTTTTAGTCATTCAATAATCTTGATCCATTTGAAATTAGTTAGAATTCATTTATCTGTAGATCCTTTTCTACAAGTGTAAGAAACATGGCCATCTTCGATTTTACTTTAGCTCCATTGGGCTGCAAATAATGTCTACATGGTTCTCCTTGGATCAAAGTAACTCCCAAATATATAAAAGGAAGAATACCCCGTTTCATCCCAACTGCAACGAGGAGAGACCGTGCGCATCATTGTGATATAGAGACCTATTGCCCAGAAAGTAAACCATAGAGATCCAAGACATTTGAAATATTTCTTGAATTCCGTATTATTCCTTTACAAAAATATAATGATATTTAGTACCACTGATGTCAAACATCAATTTAGGTAGCAATTGTAAGTCATTAAATGGTAAATTTACTTAAATACAATGTCACATAATTTATTTAATTAAACATATTAATGTAATCATTTAAATTAGTGCTCTCACTCTGTTGGTTTTAAATAATATTATTATTACAAAAAAAAAAATATAACATGTCATCGATATAAAGCAAGTGTGTCAAATTTAATTGATGTTTCAAGAAAGATCCATCGATTGACCCATTAATTTACCAAGTTGGGGTATTTAAATTAATATAAGAAAAATTTACTCAGAGGAAAAATTAGAAATCTGAATACTTCCAATCACACGTCCCGGGAACATAAACATTTTATTTTATAGTTTGTGCTTATTGTAATTAACTTTAATAGCACGTCGATTTTTTAGCGTGTCAAATGTACATTCCACTACAAAACATAATTAAGCATAATAAGAATAATTTATTATCTAAGAAATAAATGGAATATTAGGATAATGATAATCTTAATGTACACTAATCACGAAAGTTGACACGTGAAATACTACGGCTAGATACAAATGTCCCTTCGAGACTCCTAGAACCAAATGGTGCAAATTTCGTGGTAACTCATTTGAAAGTTGTTTTACCATGTTTTGGCCATTGACGAAAAATGAATTGGGCTTCAATGAAAACACATGTAAATCTAGATTGAAGTTCATCACACAGGGAATATAGCAGTAATGTAATTTGATTATCCATTCTTATTTAATTAATAATAATTAAAAAAAATACATTTACAACCCATAGATGTAATCATAAGAAATATTAAATCGTTTATACACGAATTTTACTTTTATAACAATTTGTTTGTCCTAAGAATTCATTAATGGGTTGTTTCCTTGAAAAGAATCGTCAAGAGACTTTTTCGGGAAAAAGTAAAGGGAAATGCTTGGGGTACATAATGCTCTTGTTTGAGTCTTATTCTTTTGGAAAAATACATTTTTCAACAGTATTTTGACATCATTTTAACCACATATTTTTCAATAAAATAATATTATACGCAAATTCAAAATTTTTTCTTATTTTTTAACCATACATTTCCTATCAATATACTATTCAAAAATTCATTCTTCCCAAAAAAAAAAAAAAATGGGGCTCAAACAAGGGCAATTTTTAGTACATAAGGCTGTCCATCTTCTCACATTGAGGCTCGCTTGAATAAAATACTTGAATGGACCTCATGCCATGTGAGAGGGTGAATACTCTTTTGTATTAAAAATTAGGTACAAAAATCTTTATCCAAAAATAAATAGCATTAAAGAGTAAAATTTGGTGAGTGGAGATCAATAAACAAATAATTAATTCTTAAACCTTATCTTTAAAAAGTTTATGCTTTTAAAGAAGCACAAATATATTTATTTTATCTTTTCTTTCGACACTATATTGAATCATATACTAAACAAATGCTTATCACCGTCGATGGATCTGATCTGAGAAATACTAATTAAAATCAATTTGCAATTTGCATAGCTAATAAGGATAAACTCTGAGTTGTTGGATAGATGAATTTAATACTTTTTTATTTTGGAATCTATCTTAAGCATCCGAAGAAAATTTGTTTTATTTGAATTATTGTACTTTCTTGAATCTCTGGCCAATTTGAAAGAGTGATGTTATCCATAATCGCTCACTATAGTAGTCGTCCTACTTGGAATCCTACAGTACTGTTTGTGATTTGATATATTAATGTGGTAGTTTTTTCTTGAAAAATGCTATTCGTACAGACTCATTTGCACAGAGTCTGTACAGATGCTCTCACATGAGGGTGGACCCCACACATGGGGTCCACATGTGAGAGGCCCTGTACACAACCTGTGCAAATGGGTCTGTACAAGGAGTTTATTTCTTTTTTTTCTTACCTCATATATCAAATCACTAACTACCATTATATGTCGTGTAAGGGAATGTGACAATCAGTGACTACAAATAGCATTATTCAATTTGAAATACATCTTTAAGCACGTGTTACGTCAATCTTATTAATTAATTTGATTCGTGATCAAAAGCGGATACTTTGATGACAAAATTATAGTTGGGACCCTAATATTCAAGATGTGGCAAGTAGGTCCCTTATTATTTTGAATGTTATAAACCCGCAACATAATTTTGGGTAATATAACCACCACAAAATTTACTGATTACGCCACAACTTCAATAATATTTTTGTTTACTTAAACGACCATACGTAGAATTACTTAATTGCCCAAAGTTTTAATGTAAGGAGCTGTCTGGTAGAAATTATTAGCTAATTTTGAGCACATTTCCGACCGTTACCCGCTGGCACATGGGTCCCATGTTGCAGCAATGTTTGAAAATCAAAAAGTGAAATATCTAAGTTGCCCATCAATCATAAGAAATGAATTAACTATTAAGGGCAACATGGTCATTCTACAATAAATTGGTCCAACATTGCGGCCATGATAATTGATTTATGAGCAACTTTGAAATTGAATTTTGTTGAACTCAGAAAAAATATTTTGAATTATCTCTGCCGTTTGTTGGGTTTCGATTCAAAGTCATCATGGAAGTCAATTGATTCACACAATCTTTCATAATCATCTTCCTCCACATAGATCTCATCAAGAACTTCATTCACAAGAGACAAATTATTATTCTAAACTACAGCCATGAATGGCTTAACAAGACAAAGGTGGCCCGCCTAAATGAAGCAAATAAGCTGACCAAATAGGTCGGAAAGATTGAGAAAAATAATGAATAATATTGGAAGGATGAGTACACCATAATATTGTATTTTATTTTTCATTTTAGTTTATATTGTATTAAGAGTGTAATTGTAAATTTTTTGCGGTGAGTTTATTGAAAATATATTTTAATTGTGGTGTGATTGTAATGGGGTGTAATAATTAAATTTTATGGTGGTAATATAATTACCCCATAATTTTTAGTACTCAAGTCTAGTAGACAATTCTAATCTTATTATTGAATAAACACTCAAATATTTATCAAAAAAAGACAAATTTACCTTTATATTTAATTAAAGGAAAAAAAAAAATGAACAACCATTAGGACAATCATTGGAAGGTTGAGGGTGATTGTGCGAGGCTGGGGTTATTGTTTGTTTTATTTAAATTTTAATTATTTATGCAATTTTTTTGTTTAACTAAAGAATAAATATAAAGTTATCTTTAAAAAAAAAACTGAGTTTTAAATTAAAGAAAAGGGTAAAATCGTCATTAAGAATCCAAATGTTATGGAAATGAAAGAGTAATGGGAAAATTAGGCCAAATACCCCCTAAAAATGAGAATTTTGAATAGTACTCTTCAAATTAATTGAAACATTTAATCACGTATTAAATACGCTCAAAACCTCACAGCTCCAAATCAAAACCCTCGACTCCAAAAAACTCCCATAGTCAGTGGAAGTGTTGGGCTGAAACCAATGGCGGTGGAGGTACAGCCGATGGTAGTGCCGGTGGTAGATATGGCAATGCTGGTGGTTGGGATGGACTTGCTACTGGATTTGGCGGAGGTCGCGGTGGTGGGACTTGAGATGGCCGATTGGTTGAGTTGGAATCTATTTAAGACGTGGAAGTTCATGAGTGTGTTGACATAGAACGGGATAGCGAGTCCGGCTGTAGGTCTTGGTTATGGCTTGGCTCCGGTGCATTGACCCGAAATTTGCTCTGGTTGGAGCCCCATTATGAGTGCAGCAGAAACTGTAAAGAAGACTATGAGAGTGGCTGCAATGATTAACTGGAATTTGAGCTTGGAAATTTTGGGATTTGAAGTGGGTTCATTTTCCAATTAGGTTCTTCTTGATGAAGCTTCAAGCTCAATTGATTCGAGCCTACCATAATTTGAGCTTGGATTTTTTGGGATTTGAAATGGGTTCATTTTCCAGTCGGGTTCTTCTTGATGAAGCTTCAGGCTCTATTGATTCGAGCCAGCCATTGCCCATTCTATTTAGTATTACACAGTATTTTTTACTTCTAAATATTGTTTGTATAATTTTTCAAAAGACATCTAATTTTAAGGGTATTTTTGTAAGTTGCCCAAGAGTAATTATATTCAAACTATAATTTTTTATTTGTTTAGGATTTTAAATCTTTGCTCATTAGATCACTTATATCCCTAATGATTTTTCATATCATTCTTATTCTCAAACTTTTCATTAATTGATACATTTTGTATTTGATGACAGTTTTATATCCAGAAGTCCGTTGAAATGACGTAAAATAACCTATTTTCCATCATATTAAAAAAAAGGTCAATAAAAAGTGCAGAAAATATTTTTCCATTTCGAAACATGAAATAAAATATTTTGATATAAAACATCATCAATGATGAAATGTACTAATTAATGTAAGGTTGGGGATAAAAATTCGATGAAAAAAGTTGAAGAAATAATTGCTACAATGAGCAAATATTTAATAGGTTGGGGACACATATATAACCAAAAAAAATTGTGGTATCAATATAATCACCCAAACTCAAATGCTAGGAACTGAGGGTCCCAAAATATTTTGTGGAAAACCTATACATTTCCATTTTCCAATAGGTTGGGGACCCATATATAATATTGCGTACATTAGATTTTTGATGAATATTAAGATTAAATTACATTCAATATTCTTAGGTTCCTGATCATGGCACATGGGATCCCAAATCAAAGAAAAAGCCGACCTACTTCATTATTATTCAATAGTTAGCTTGTTCATATATCGACAACTAAATACTAAGTAATATTTTTTTAATTGAAACCCCTCCAATAGTTATGCTTTATAAAGCCCTCAGCAAGGCAGATAGTTATAAACAAAAATTGTTCAAACAACATAGTATGGATCAAGATCCAAAATCATGGCCTGCTATGGCAGGATACTGTCTTCTCTTGTTCTTGTGTTTGTGTCAATCATGGCCAACGGTGAATTGCCAACATACTTGGCAAGAAGCCTTCAAAGCACTGGGAATCAGTTACAATCCAGATGGCACATTGAACAGACAAATCCAAATTCCTATGGTGAATGCTACACCATCTGTTGATCCAACAATGCCTACTCCCGTGGCCCTCTCGTCAGACGTACGTATCAGTGCGCTAAGCAAAGCCTTCGTCCGCCTCTATCGGCCGGTGAATCCCCCGGCTAATACCAAGCTGCCACTCATCATCTACTTGCATGGAGGCGACTTCGTCTTGTATAGTGCATCAACTGTCATCTTTCATGACTTCTGCAACAATATAGCTGCGCAGTTCCCGGCTGTCATAGTCTCGGTTGAGTACCGGCTGGCCCCAGAAAACCGTCTCCCGGCAGCCTACGACGATGCCTTGAATGCTATCTTCTGGGTTCAGTCTCAGGCAATAGGTTACTTTGGCCGCCATCCATGGTTTCAGTATGCTGATTTTTCGAGAGTTTTCTTATTGGGAAGTAGTGCAGGTGCCAATATAGTTTACCATACAGCCCTTCGTGTACTGGATTTCAATCTTCAACCATTAAGAATTCGTGGAGTACTACTGAATCAGGCATTTTTTGGTGGAATTCAAAGCACTCCATCAGAGCTTAGACTTGTTGACGATCCTTATGTTCCTTTGTATGTATGTGATGTTTTGTGGCAATTGGCATTGCCTACCTATGCCAATAAAGATCATGAATTTTGTAATCCATTGACTGGTGGATCTTACCTCGGACGGGTCCCACGTTTGCCGAAATTCTTCGTGAAAGGCGATGAAGGGGACCCTTTGGTGGATAGATCGAAGCAGTTAGTTCAGTTGTTGCAGTCATATCGAGTACCAGTGGTATCTCAATTCAACCAAGGAGGTTATCATGGTATAGAACTTTCGAACACGACAGCTGCTCAGCAATTGTATACTGCCATGAAGAATTTTGTCTACTCTACTGGACTTACTGAAGATGAGAACTCACAAGCTTCTATGTGATTAGTTTAAGCCTCCAGAATAGGCCATGTTTTCTGAATTTCATCTTGTATCTTTGTATCAATTCATCGTGCTCCATTCTCTTTGTTTCAATAAAATAAGGATAATGTTGTCTGTGCAGCATAAGTTACCGAAAGTTTGATAGAACGCCCACATGGCGCACAAACAATGTTGTCCTGTTTTAGTGATGATGAGATTTTGAGAGAATTTCTCGTCACGTCATCGTTCTGTAATTTTATCTGTCATCCTTGATGCATGTATATCAAGCATTACTCACCAAATAAATGTCGACGTTGAAATGAAATTTTTTCTATTATGTGACATGGATATTCAACTCAATTTGACAATCCTTCCTCCCCAGTTGACGTTTTAATGTATTTTATATCATTTGATAGTGGGAGACAGAAGAGGGTACCTACTTTGACTTTAAAAAATGTAAATAGATCTTTGAATTGTGGAAAAGAAAAGAAAAGAAAAGAGAAGAAAGGGAAAGGGTTCGTCATAACGTGGAGACTAAGAAAATTACCAAATCTTCACAAAATCCATTCATGAAATGGAAAAATAGAATATCTGTCGATTCAAAAATTGATGTCAATAAATTCATTGCCACCTGAACAAGCTATTTTAATATCGCGTATTTTCCTTGTGATTTTTTAGGTATTTAGAAATTTCTCATGTCTAAAGGCTTCAAGTCTTTTTACTATTTCTAGACATGTGTCGTATTGTCATTCGATGTAAATAATAGATTTTAATTCTAAATGGTTATAAGACTCGTGATATTTACTTGTGTGATTGGTTATTACTTTCACGAGATTTTCTAAATCAATTCTCTCACGTGCTCTCCTAATGGTTTTTCTAATGTAGATTGAATATGAAATATTTTAGAGCTAGACTCCACTGTGAGCAAAACAAAGCTAAGGCCCCGTTTGGTACACATTAATATAAAAATGAAAATGAAAAATATAGACGTTACCGGCCCCACACAAGAGATAGAAAGTCAAATATGATAGCTTGATGTGATAAATAACAATCATATTTTTCATTTTAATGGACAAAAAATATGAAACAAACGGGGGCTCAGAAACAATATTCCAGCACTGTAAAAAAGCATTCGACTCAAAAGCCTTGTTCAACCAATATGCTTCATTTGCTCTCTACATCTCCCATTACTCCTCATGTATCAAACACTATAATATTAAGCCCACGTTTGGTTCACCTAAAAGCTAGATTAAAATATAAGTCAAAATTAAAAATTAATTTTAACCACAAGTTTCATCGGATCCACAATTCTTCAACTATATATTCCATCAACTTTTATCAAAACGTCTTAAAATTTGGATTTTTATCTAAACCAATCCTCAATTATCTTCCTAAAATCCTAAACTGAGACTCAAAGCGGATGGCTACCGTCTTTTTTTGTGTGTGTACAAATGTCTCTACTAGTTCTTTTTCTTTTTTTGCCTTTCTCCGCAAGCATCTCGAATGCACTCTAGAGATGGAAAGCTTTAGAAATAGACTACAATATTAATAATTTTCCTACTAAAGAGAAACCCAAATAGAAGTAATTACTGTCCTTCTAATTGGTAACTAGTAATCAAAGTCCATTGGAACTCTACATTGCAGATACCATGCAATTCTAGAATAGCATCCATCACAAGCTTGTCTCCATTTCATACGCGCCATGAATATACATGCAAAGCGAGATTTGATCAGCAGTAATATTGTTCCCGCACAAGTGGGAAACTTTATCTACGATCACCGTGTTATTAACTGGGACCTTCTCTTCGTACCCAAATGGCTCAACCTCATCAAAATGTTTCTGCCATGTCATGCAAATCATCTGACACTAATTCCAAATGGAGTAAAAAACCTAGGGCACAGTGATATACAAAATACAGAGATCGAAACCCCAAATCGTATAAAATCTATCAAACTATTACAGCTAGATCTAATCACCAAATATTAGAGTTGTAAACTGCACGACACCGTTAGTTCGGTTAGATCAATTGTACAGTTGAATGGTTAGTTTAGTTAGTTTTCGAGCTGTCATCTTTTGGTGGGAATTCTGTATTATTTATACAGCTTTGTAGTTACATTTACGTGATTTTGGTTCAATAATAAACTTCTCATTTTCTTCCCCATTCTGAATCTGTTATGATATCAGAGCAGATCTTCTTCTGCGCAATCCTTTTCATCCTCTTCTATTAATCCGATCCTCGATTCAGATCTGAAATGGAGTTAACAAAACCTGAAGATAGATCTGATTTTAGATCGTCCACTAGTGTGTCTGCCATTGATGAATCTTCAAGCCCTTATTTCCCTCATCACTCTGATAATCCAAAATTCGTGTTGGTATCACAACTTCTCACAGGAGAAAACTATGCCTCTTGGAGCTGAGCAATGATAATTGCATTATCCGTGAAAAACAAGCTTGCATTCATTGATGGAACTATAACAAAGCCAGACGATTCGAAAGCTGAGTTGATCAATGCATGGATCAAGAACAATAATATGGTAATTACATGGATTCTTAACTCCATCTCCAAGGAGATTTCTGCTAGTGTGATTTATGCATCCACAGCACATGAAATTTGGAATGACCTCAAAGATAGGTTTCAACAAAAGAACGGTCCATGCATATTTCAATTGAGAAGAGACTTGATGAATTTAACTCAAGATCAAAGCAGTGTTAGCGTATACTTCACGAAGATTAAAAACATATGGGAGGAATTGAGCAATTATCGCCCAACATGCAGTTGTGGGAAGTGTACTTGTGGTGGAGTGAAGGAATCGAACAATTACTACCAAATGGAGTACATGATGGCATTCCTCATGGGACTACACAACTCATTCTCCCAAATCAGAGGCCAATTGCTACTCATGTATCCACTGCCCTCAATTAATAAGGTATTTGCTTTAGTTTCTCAGGAGGAAAATCAAAGAAGGATAAACACTGATCAGAATAGAGAAGCTACATTTGCCTTTAAATCTAACAATGTCAAGATGACAACCGGATTTGAAGCTTACAGCAATAAGCCACGTTTCGGAAGCACAGGTTACATTAAGAAGAAGGAGAGGGCTTATTGTGCATACTGCAATATCCATGGACAGTCCATCGATAAATGTTACAAAATTCACGGTTATCCTCATTGCAACAAACCAAGGTCTAGAGATAACTCTTCGAGTCACAACTCTATCAATCAGATATCTGCATCCTTCATTACACAAAATGAAGACAAACAACCTAGTATACAACAACATGGTATTGGGAACTTTGTTCAAAACTTGAATTCTACTCAATACTAACAGTTGATGTCTATGTTGTCCACTCACTTGGCATCCAGCTCCAGTGCAACAGAAAATGATCACCAGGACACTAATATTGCATCTCAGGCTGCAGTTATATGTTACTCTATGTCTGTTAATCCCATACTTTCCTCCAAAGATATTTGGATAGTAGATTCTAGTGCTACAAAGCACATTTGCTCTATTGCTGCTGCATTCATGAACATGAGAACTATATATGATTCAAAACTGGTATTGCGTGATGTATTGTTTGTCCCGGAATTCTAGTTTAATCTACTGTCAGTTAGTGCCTTGACTCTTGGATCACAACTCACATTGAGTTTCTTTCATGATTGCTTCATCATTCAGGATATCCACTCCAAGAAGATGATTGGCAGGGGTGATCGAGTACAAGACTTATATGTTCTTGATATCGATGTTCTAAATTCTCTTTCTAACTCTTTTTTTAACAATGTTTCTGTAAATGTGTGGCACAACAGGCTTAGTCATCTTTCCTTTAAGAAACTAGACTCCTTGAAGAATCAATTGTTGTGTGATGTTTCCAAATTCAATAAACACATGCCTTGTTATATTTGGCCCCTTGCAAAACAGAGAAGGCTGTCATTTGATTCGAATAATAACCTTTCAAATAATCCATTTGACATCATACACTGTTACATTTGGGGGCCATACCAGTTCACTTCATACTTGGGTTATAGATACTTTTTAAATTTGGTGGATGATTGTTCAAGATTCACTTGGCTATATCTGCTGAAGCAAAAATCTGATGTTATAAGTATAATTTCTAGATTTTTCAATATGGTCAGTACTCAGTTCAATGCTAAAATTAAAATGTTCAGATCAGACAATGCCAATGAATTGGCGTTTGAAAGACCACAGCAAAATTCTGTGGTCGAGAAGAAACACCAACATCTCTCAAATGTGGTCGGATCACTATTTTTTCAGTCAGGAGTTCCCATAAAATTTTGGTCTGACTGTGTATTAACTGCAACATTCCTTATTAATAGAAATCCATCTCCTATATTGAAACTCTAAAGTTTAATATTCAGTATTTTTTACTTTTCTAGTTATTAATGGATTTTACTAGTGATGATGTTAATCAGTTTGGTGGTAGCTCAAGTACTCCATCTGACTATGATGCATGTCAAAATGTTCCAATTGATTTGGAAAATATTGAAGAGAAAGAAGTACTAGAGACTAAAAGGTCGAAAAAAGAATCATCGGATTGTTGGCAACATATGACACTTAAAAAAAAATTGGTGTTCAAAATGGAGTCGATATTTGAAAATCATGTTGTAATTACTGTGGCGAAGAACTTAGTTCGAAGCCCTTCTCGAGCACAACGCATTTGAATAGACACGTATTATGAAGTTGCAAAGTGAAACCAATCGATCTCGACTCAACACAGACCGAACTAGTGTTTGGCGGTCCACCTTTGTATATTCACAGGAAAGATTTCGTGAAAGAATGGTTGAAACAGAGATGCCGCTTACGATGATAGACTCGGTAAACTTTACCCGGCTCATGCAGAAATATCTTCAACCCAGGTATTCTTCTTATTGTAGAAATATCCTTCGTTCGGATACGATAAAATTATATAACAAAAAAAAAGTTGCTATTGAAGATCTAAAAAATTTTAATAGTGTTATATCGTTTACATCTGATTTATGGACTGGTGGTAATAGAAAATGTTATATTGCTGCTACGGCTCATTACATTGATCAACTGTGGCTTTTACATAAAAGGAATATCGCATTCAGTTGTGTAGATTTTTTCCATAATGCCACTAACTTATACATGGTCTTAGAAGATATCATACAGGAATATGATATACAATATATGGTTTGGAATTTTATTTTTGATAATGCTGCGGTGAACAAAGTTGTTGTTGAAAGATTTATTATTGATCTTAACCCCATATTTGGAAATTTATTTTTTTCATCAACGTTGTCTACGCCATATTATCCACTTGATTGTAAAAGATGGATTAGAACATATAAGTTCACCTTTAAATAAAATTAGAGAAACAATAAAATTTATTACTGTGTCACCATCAAGAAAGCAAGCATTTAACAGTTTGTGTGCAGAGTATGGATTACAGGAGAAATCATTTGCCCATAATGTAACACATAGATGGAACTCTACATATCTTAAATTACATTCGTGTGAAAAATACGATAAAGTGATTTCACTGTATTATAATGGTAGGTGTACACTCGGACCCGAATATAATTTGAAACATTGAGAATGGTCTATTGCATTTTATGTGAAAAAATTCTACAACCTTTTTTCGTGATACAAAGGAATATAGTGGTGTTTATTACCCTACATCTTCACTTGTTTTACAACATTTTTTCTACATTTTACAAGCATTTCACAAATACAAGAATTTGCCACTTTTCTAATGTAGTCTGCTCTATGGAGTTAAAATATCGTAAATATTAGGATGAGTTGCCCTCTTTATTTCTTTTAACTTGAGTAATGGACCCTCGACTTAATTTAACTTGCACAAAAGCCACTGTAGAGGGGATATTAAATTATTTGAATATAAAATGATCACGTGTGCATATGGAATCTCTTTTATGTGAAACGTATAATTATTATGCTAAAAAGGTAGGTTAGGGTAGTTCTATTTTCCAAGTTTTTTTTTTCAAGAAATGTTTCAAGAAATTCAAATAATTTATGGAATTATTTGAAAAGCAATACAAGCGTTCCTTCATTTAGTTCTAGTTCTAATTCATCAATATCTAGAGTGATCAATGTTGGTGATACAAATTTTGAAATTCCTTCTGAGTTAGCTAGGTATATGTGCGTGGATGTTCATAGTGTGTTACAACCAAAAGAATTACAGGAATTTAGTCTTCTAAATTGGTAGAGGTGTAACGAAAGGTAATATTCAATTGTATCAAAAATTACACGTGATCTACTAACACCTCCGGTGTCTACGATAGCATCGAATGCTGCATTCAGTTTAGGTGATCCAATTTTATCAGATAAACGATTAAGACGAAAAGAAAATCTATTGGTGGTTTTAATATGCTTGAAAGATTGGGAATGTGTGGAATTACGAAATCAAGAACATGTTGACACCATAATGGCCGAAAAGTTGCAGCAGATCCAAACATAGGATGTTGTAAGTTTTTAAATTAATTATTTTTCTTTAAAAAATATATTTTTTAAATTTATTTATTTAATAAAAATTGTACACAAAATATTTTATTCGTGTAGAATTTTAACTCCACCTACGTTGATTGTAGCTGATCCCAAGCTCGAAAAAGGGAAGATGATTGTAACTTATAACTTTTATTTAATTTGTTATTTGTATAAATTACGTAATTTTGTAAGTTGTAACTTTAATTTAATTTGTAATTTGTATAAATGATGTAATTTTCAAATTCTTTAAGCTTAAGTTAAATTTGTAATGCGGTTGAACATTTTAAAAATATTCAACTATAGCTATTTTAATATATCAAGAGAGCTTGATTGAAGTAGATTTTTTAGAATATAATTTACTCCTATTTGGTTTGGTTAAAAATTAAAAATTTGGTAAATCTTTATAAAAGTTGACAAAATTCCAGTCAATTTAGCTCTTTTCGGAAGCGAAGATGGTTCCCCTTGAATCGGTTCGGACCACCCGACACCAATACTATATTCGTAGAAGTAGAAGGAGAATCCTGAGCGATGATGGCATCCTCAAAGGTTACTGACCCGAGGCCGTCTGACGTGTAAGCTTCGTTGCCCGAACACGATTGGTGCTGACCATACTAGGTGCTACCTTTTATCCATACCGAATCCAAACTTGGATTCCTGACCCAATCAATCCAAAATTTAAAGAGCTGCCTGGTGATCCCTATGTTGCAGCACATGTCCTTATCTTTCTAGTGGCTTTGTTCCAGAGTTTATCTTTTATTTTAGCAAGTACTGTAGAACAATGATTCATGAGTTGTTTATTTTATAGTCTCCATAGAATAAGCAATGTGAACTGTCTGTGGACTATGCCCCCGCGAGAGCCCTCTATTTTACCATTTTATTGAGTTTTCCCCTTATCTTTTTGCAAAAAACTGCTCCACGATGGTAAAGTCTCATCTTGTGTGTTGGCCAAAGTGACAATAGTCACATTGAACCCACGAATAAGTGATTAGAAGTTGATCCCGTAAACATATGATTAAAAATAAATTTTAAAAAATTGGGAAGAAACATGAACTTTATGAAAAGTGATTTTTTTTTTTTTTTTTTAAAAAATTTCTTAAAAAATTAAAAAAAAATTTTAAAAAAAAAAACCAAAAAAAAAAAAGAAAAAGAAAAAGAAAACCTAGCCGTCTCGGCTCGTAAAGACCCGAGCCGTATTTTTCTGATCGAGCTTTTGCTCGGCTCGATTCGTTGACATCCCTATACTCAGGTTATAGATACTTTTTAACTTTGGTGGATGATTGTTCAAGATTCACTTGGCTATATCTGCTGAAGCAAAAATCTGATGTTGCAAGTATAATTCCAAGAGTTTTCAATATGGCCAGCTCTCAGTTCAATGCTAAAATTAAAATGTTCAAATTAGACAATGCAAATGAATTGGCATTCACTTAATTTTTCGCTGACAAAGGGATAATGCATCAGTTTAGCTACGTTGAAAGACCACAACAGAATTCTGTGGTCGAGAGGAAACACCAACATCTCTTAATTGTTGCCAGATCACTATTTTTCAGTCATGAGTTCCCATATAATTTTGGTCTGACTGTGTATTAACTACAACATTCCTTATTAATAGAACTCCATCTCCTATATTGAAGCACAAGACACCTTATGAAATCTTACATAACAAACCTACTGACTATTCTTCTCTAAGGGTTTGGATGCTTGGCCTTTGCATCTACATTGATTGCCCATAGAAACAAGTTCCAACCACGAGCTCGAGTGTGTGTATTCTTGGGATATCCTTCTGTGGTCAAGGGATACAAACTTTATGATGTGGAAACAAAACAAATATTTCTATCAAGGGATGTTATATTCCATGAAAATATCTTTCCCTTCATACTGTCACAACGGATGATCATCTTTTTGATCCTTTCCTTGACCCGTTCCCTATCAAAACAATCATCCGGATTTATCCAATAACCATCTGAAACACAATTCCTCTTTTACTCCATCTGATCATACTCACATCTCACCTTCTATTGATCCATCATCTCTTCCATCATCATCGACTGCATTAACACCAACTCCAAATGATATTGTCCAGCATACTGATCAACCACAAATACATGAGCCTCAACCTATAACCGCCACACGACAATCCCAAAGAACCACTAAACCTCTTAAATATCTTAAGGACTATCATTGTAACTTGCTTTCACAAAATCTCAAACCTACTTACCAACCACCCTGCCAAATTGACCACTTCATATCTTATAAAAACCTATCTCCATGCCATAGACAATTTGTTTTAAATGTATCATCTCAGGTTGAGCCACAATTTTTCCACCAAGCTATCAAACATCCTTAGTGGTGTAAAGCCGTGAAAGAGGAGCTAAAGGCCATGGAGCAGAATCATACTTGGTCTGTGGTCTCTTTACCCAATGGCAAGCATTCGGTTGGTTGCAAGTGGATATTCAAGATTAAATACAAGTTCGATGGGCCTATTAACAGACACAAAGCTCACATTGTAGCTAAAGGATGTACCCAACAAGAAAGCTTAGACTATTTTGATACATTTCGGTACTTGAAAAGATGACCTGGTCAAGGCATATTCTTGTCTGCAAAATCTGATTCTAGCCTGCCCATCAAACTCAGAGTCTTTTCAGATGCAGACTGGGGTTCTTGTCTTGACACAAGAAAGTCCACCACTGCATTTTGTATATTTCTTGGTGAATCCTTAATATCTTGGAAAGCCAAACGCCAATCTACCATGTCTCGTTCTTTAGCTGAAGCAGAATACAGAACTCTAGCTGCCACCATTAGTGAACTCATTTGGATTAACCAACTATTGAGGGGCTTCAGCACGGTGACAGCTTCTCCTGTAGTCCTTTTCTGTGATAATCATGCTGCCATCCAAATTGCTACAAATCCCATTTTTCATGAACGGAGAAAACAACATCAGCTTGCTGATGTTTTCACTAAACCCCTTCCAACTTCAACATTTCTTCCTTTGTCATCCAAGACGTCTCTAAAGAATATTTACACTACATCATGAGGAGGAGTATTAGAGTTGTAAACTGCACAGCACCGTTAGTTCAGTTAGATCAATTGTACAGTTGAATGGTTAGTTTAGTTAGTTTTCCAATTATCAATCAGCTGTCATCTTTTGGCAAGAATTCTGTATTATTTATATAGCTTTGTACTTACATTTACGGGATTTTGGTTCAATAATAAACCTCCCATTTTCTTCCCCATTCTGAATCTAATAAATGGCACCAGGATAACAGAGATATGGGCTCAAATTCATTGTAACCTTTTGTTTCAAAATGACCCACAAACCCAAACCCAAACCCAAAAGACTCAGTTGAAGCTGCCTTAATGGACCAAAAATTTTAACCCTCAAAGACCCCAAACTTCTTCTCTCACACTCTGAATCACAAAGATTCACACAAAAATTTACTCAGATCACTGAAGAATACGTCCAACTAGAGGTTGGAGACAAAAGGAGAGAAAACCTTAGCCTCTCGCAAAAGAATCTCTCATTTAAAATGAAAGAAGAAACCCTAAAGAGTTTTATATAAGCACCATTGATCTCATGACCGTTAGATCAATGGTCCAAAGTAATTAGCAACTTATCAATAATCGATACAAGCAAAGTTACATGTTGGAAACACGATATAGGCCTTTTAAATGGGTTTGGGTTATTGGGCTACATCAAACTTTATGAGACAACAGAAAAAGGGGGGGGAAATCATAAATCAAGTACTAAGTATCACCAAATCAATTTTTCTAGCCTTAAGTTTAAAAATACAAAAATCGGGCACTTATTAATTAAAAATATTTTATTAATTAATATAATAAGGTCGTAAAGTGCATAATTACAGGTCACAACTTATTTATTGGTCACATATTATCAAATTAATTGGTTAATGATTATTTTGAGATCACAAATAAAAAAATTATAGTTACAATTTATCTATCACTCACATATTTTCAAATTTATTGGTCACAAATTATTTTTTAGTCACAAATTATCAAATTTTAAGATCAAATTAAATAGTTGATCACAGGTAAAACAAATAGTTGGTCACGTACACTAAATAGTGAGTCACATACCATCTTTCCAACACTATTACCACAGCTATTGCTACCGTCACTGCCACTGCCACTGCCACTGCCACTGCCACCACGGCTACTTACAACCCCCTCACCTTGTTACGTTGCCACCACCACAACACTACCACTAATAAAATCGCCACTACCAGATCCAATTTATTATGAACAAAAATCACGACAACCACCTCTATTAGATCTCTAGCCATCAACAAACACCTCCACCACTACAAAATTCCACCACCACTACCACCACTATTGCACTACCACTACCACCACCACCAATAATAACCCAACAACCAAAACAATCACCAACGAGAACAAAGAACCTCCATCTCCATCTCCACCACACCACATCACACATACCACAACCACCACCTAACAAAAAAAACTCCGAACCCATCACCATCACCACGACCACCACCACCACCTCAAATCCACAAAGAACGAATAATAGACAGGAGTTCTTAGGAGTGTGTGCCACCAGATCTTCACTTTCGTTATCACCAGATCACCGTCTTGGAAGTGGGTGCCACTAGATCACTGCCTGTAGTGCGGCATTGTGAGCAGATAAGAAGTGGCACTCACACCCTCTTGTCGTTTCCGTTGTCATTGCTGTAACCAACGGTGTTGAGAAGAAGAAAAAAATGTAGGGAGGAAAGAAATCACCAGTGATGGTTAGTGAATATGGGGGTGGGGCGGTTGGAGGGTGAATTAATTTAGGGTTTGGGTAGTGAATGTGTGTTATGTAGATTTTATAATATTTTTATTAATATAAATAATTAAATTAATACATGATATTTGAACAAATAAACTTGATACCTGATTTATGAATTGTAATATTTAAATACTTACTGTGGTGTAATTTCCACATGGAAAAACTAACGAACTTGGACCACAAAGCCCATTATCATCATTGCCCAAAAATTGCATTGGACTGGCCCAATTTATTTTTGGCATCAGCACACCACTGCATCAAATTTCTTTTCAGTAAGCCTATATTCCTTCCTAACCTTGGATAGAGAGTGGTCATTTGAAGGTTCATATTTCTCTACAGAAACTCCTTTGATATATCCATTCATGACCCACCTACAATTAAAATGTGTATGTCCAATTGGTGAGCAAGAAGTGCCAAGGACAAAAAAAAAATTTAGAATGCAATCACACGAAAGGAAAATTGATCTATTGTAACCTAGCATGATGATTAAGAGGGAGGGGTCGATAAATGCAAATGTTGCTAGAATTGAAAAAAGACTGTACAATAATTGAGCCAATTGAATATTCATGAGTTGCTAAAAAATTACCTTTTCGTTGTGTGGCTAGACCAAATAATGTACAGCAATAATGTTATAACATAAAATAAGTTTCAACCTTTCAAAAAATTAAAACCTATTAATTTTCAATTTTCTTTTCAATTTTCAGGTTTAGTTCAAAAATTTTAAAGTCATAATTTTGGAAATTTGTCCCTACAAAAGGAAATGGTTTTCAATGTGTTAAACACAACTTGGAAGATAAATATTCTATACAATTCATAATATATTCTTATATTTTTGGCATCTTGATAAAGGCTTGTCCCATATCTCCCTGTGGTCGTATCCATGAAAGGAGAACCGACTATAAGTCACATGAATTTTATTTTGGAGCCGTGCAGTGTCGAAAGTACCCGCACGAAGTCCTTGACGTAACTCCCCAAAGCTTGCATTCTAAATCTCTTCTTAACTTTATGTTCTATTATTGCTGAATTGTATTTGTTATTTTATTGTGGTAGTTGATAATTAATTTACACACAAATCACTAACTTTTTCCAGCAATCTAAAGTCGTATTAGAGTGATTTGTGCATAGTGTAGTGTATGATTTTCAAAGTGCTTGAATTGTCCAACTGTTGAATTAATTCGTTCCTTGTCAATCATGGAAGATGCAAATGTTATTAAAGGTAAAGATAGAACTATTTACATTGCTTCTGAATTTGCTGGATACCAGGAAGGTATATCCGTTCTTTGTTTTCAAATAGTCTCTCTTACAAATTTGAAACACTGTATTATTTGACTACACTGTGCAGCATTGTTTGTTTGAAGTCCATTGCAACGCCGTTAAAATATTTGTTTTTGTTCAAATTAGTGGCATTTTATCGTATGTAACTATCCTATTCAATCGAACCTAGAATAAAAATTTAATGGGTAGAAGATAAAATAAGAAACAGGTCCATTTGTGAAAGGGGAAAAACTCCTTTATAGGGGACATCAGTAAAGGTTAGTGTTATGGCTAATGAAAAAATAATAATTCTGGATCCTATTTCAATATTACAGCAACATTTCAAGCTCACTACAACGTGCAAGTTTAGACCAGATAGAAGCACATTAAAGATATATAATTAGTATTATTGTGGCACTTCTAGAGTATTATGTCCTAGCGAGGAATTCTGTAAACCTGTGTTGATCTTGGCTCTCTATTGGTATCATACTTGGTGGTACATTTTGAATTAGGAAAATGCCAAACGACCTGCGTCGTTGACACTCCGGGTGACCACACGCTGACATGGCCGACGTGGGTCCCTCATGAATAAAATAATCCCGACCCTCCTTGTATGTGTATTATGTCAACTATGCGTCACCCGCTCAGACTATGTAGCTCGGTCCTTTGAATTATAGTATCAATTTAATGAGACTGACACTAGACTGGAGGATTATATGCTATATATGTTGTAATGCATTCATATTCTAATACTGTTGAGTAGTGCTGAGCCTTAAGCTTTATTTGAAATTGAGATTAAATGTCAAGAACAACTTAAATTGGGATATATTGAATTATGTCTAAGTTAGTCTTATTATAAATTGAATCTTTTGGTGAATTTGAGGATTATAATCAGTACATTTATATTTTCTGTAATTTGCATAATTTAGTGTGGAGAACTACCTATGTCTTGATTTTCTACCCTTGTCAATTCTTGCCTAATTATGCAGTGAAGTGGCAAAGGGCAGAAATATTAAATTTATGCTAGTGTTGGACAGTTTTGGAGAGTGAAAGCAAATTGCTAGACATGTGATTTACGTTACGATGTTCAGTATTGTTTCTGTTGCACTATGATGTCTTGGTAACTATATTGGTAGTGAATGCATATAACAAGCATTTAAGAATTTTTGGTCAATTGAAAAGAATAAGATGCAAGGATAGCTTCGCAAGAAAGGAACAAGAAATAATTACTTTAGTACCGCTATTAATTTCCTGAACAAACTTAAAGATGACATTTAACCTTTGTGTTTTGACTTATTTATTTGCAATCATTCATGATATAACCATGGCTTTTTCAGACTGTAGTTTGTTCACGAATTTTTGAAGAATTTTAAGTTTAAAGTACTGAATTACCAATTTTGATTTTATTTCAATTTTGATGGTGTTTCGTGCGGATAGTCGCTAACAATTAAAAAGGGATCAGACGATTGTGTAAAGGACAAACCTCTTGAAACAAAGTCCAAAAAAGGGGGTGTTTATTGGCAATGACTTTACAATTGGAACTTAAACAGAAATGCCTCCAAGGGGCGCAAGTACACGAGTACCGAAAAGAAATGTTTTAAATCTAAACTATGAAATTGAAAATACATATTCTCTGTTTTATAGTGTTTGATAAGGGGATCCTTTGCTCTATGTCTTTTCTTCCTTTTATATCCCTTTGATACTCTCTTTGTGATCAATCGCTTAGAAATCGCTTAATTGCTTTATAATTGCCCACTTTCTTCATGGTGGCCAACTTATCGTGGAACTGCCGTCTCTAACTGCTGTCATTACTCTTTTTCGTTCAACCGTTCTCAACTGAACATCCTTGAATCGTGGAACGTTATAAGATTACCCAATAACTGCTTCGATAATTGTACTTTTGGATAACCATAACATCTCATGTTTGCTAAGATCCTGGGCGATTCGAAAGTTTGGACGAGAACAGGGTCATAACTCTGGGCGACTGCAAGGCACTTCATTCGTTCAGATCCTGGGCGTCTTGTAAGTTTGGGCGATGGTGTTACCGTGTTCGTTGGCTTCCACTGCCTTCATTAATAACCCTATTTGGGCTTTTATCATGAATTGCCCAGTTGGGCTTCATTCTTTGGGCTATTTGAATTGGGCTGCACTTTTAGCATGTCAACAATTACCCCCCAATATGGCAGAATTAATACCAATTATTAATTTTTGTCATATTCACTTTGTGTTTCCCATAACATTTGAAATTCCCAAGAATTTCCATCATTATTTTCTTCCATAGCCTGAAAAGGTGCGACGTTGCAAACCCTTATTACCTCCAAATACACGTCATTTCATCGCACTACTAAATCACGCCTCATTGCTTCGCGCTTCTCTCTCGCAATATTACTGTTCATCTTCTTGCTTCTTTGCTACGTTTCTCGAGCAAACTTCAACAAAGTTTTATTTCGTTCCTAATGGCTGGTTCACAATCCCAATCTAGTGACTCTTTCAGTTTCAAAGACTTCCAGAAACTCCTCACTCAGCCATATATAACTCCTAACTTCCTTGCACCAGCCAATGCCGAACTCAACGAGTTCTATCTAGGTCCCTCATTCAATAACGCCGAGGCCGTCGAACAAGTGGCGGTGGGCCAGCTGTTCCCTTGTACTCAAGGCCCTCCGTTTCTAAACTCTTTGCCGCTGAGGCCGCTTCGCAAAAGAGGTATTCGCACTTGGCCTAAATCTGATGTTGTTTTCCGTAGATGGCATGCTCGCCTTGTGGACCATGGTCCTACCAAGACAATTTTTGATAATGCTAGGATTTCTGATTTGCTAAAAATCTCTCTTCAACCCCCTATTTTTGATTCAACGCTTTTCCCTATTGCATTAAGTTTTTGGTTCTCTGAGTATAATACTTTTGTTTTCCCTCTTAGTCCCTTGTCCATTACTTTAAGGGATGTTGGGGCCTTAGTAAATTTGCCACCTTTGGGCGATACCATTTTTCCTGGTATTTTGATTTCTGGTATCGCCCCAAAATTTGACAAAAAACTCACCGAGTCCTATTCAAGCCTGCAAGACTGTTATAATCACTCGAGCGCTGAGCCTTCTCATGCTGAGCATGTGGCCTTTCTTCAAATTTGGCTTTGTAAATATATTCTGTGTGTGCCAAGCCTGAAACCTTTTATGAGCTATTTACTCATAGCGCACGAATTGGCGCGTGGTAGGCCTCTGAATTTGTGTTCGCACGAATTGGCGCGTGGTAGGTCTCTGAATTTGTGTTCTTTCTTTTTGGCCGCCCTCTATAGAGGTATGGCTTCTCTCCAATTCCAATTGAAGAATTGTGCATCTCCCACTGGCAGTGAGCCTCTTTGATTCACTCAAATGTGGTAGAGAGCCTATTTTCCATCACTTGGTGCTCTATCCCCTTCTCTTCATTCTGCTAGTTGCTATGGGCTAGCTATTGACCCACTGAGCCCTGTACATATATCCAAAAGGGATATTTTTTCATTCTTTTATACGTTGAATTCAATTCCTTCTTTCCTTCCTTTTCCTCCCTTTTTAACTACTGCTTATGTGCATCCCCCATCTACCCTGGACAATGCGAGCATCTCTCTACTCGTTTGGGTTCAGTTTTTGACCGGGAGGGAGTTGTTCCATGATATTTTGACTGGAACTAATGCCAAAGCTGGGGTTGAAATATATGCTCCCCAATTTTTTGATCGTCAACTTGGTTTCGGCCAAACTTGGCCTGTTCCCCCTTGTTATTCAAGAAATTTGATAGATCGCTTCTATACCATAAATAAGGCAGAGGCAGAAGCTATAAATACTCGCAATATTCCTTTGACGAGTAACTTTTCATTACCTCCTTTCAATCCTAGCCATGCCACCCATCCCCTTTTTGAACAACTCTGGCCATCAGTGCAGTGCAGATTGTTTGCAACTAATGCCAATCGCGCTTTCCATTCACTGGATCAGTCGGACATTTCTTCCACTTCCCCTGTTTTGGTCACCCTTGTGTCCATTAAGAGTCCTTCCTCTTCTGCTTGTGCTAAACAGTCTGTTCGTCCATCTATTTCCCTTCCTGCCAAGCCTACTGCATCTAAAAGTATCCCAAGCCGCAAACGGTCAGTCTCAGCATCTCCTATTTTGGAGGATAATGATGATGATGACACTCCTCTCATTGTCAGGAGAAAGGTAATTAAATTAGTTTACTCACAAGCATACCTTTCTATACTTGAAACTTTTCTATGTGCTGATGGTTTATTCGGATTTCTCAGAAAAGCTCAGCCTCTCCTTCGAAGGCTTTGGTGTTGACAGCTCCTGCTCCATCACCCTCTACTGAGGCTGCTTCATCTAAACCAGCTGATGAAGGGACTACACTTAAAAGAAACCTTCAGTCCCGAAATCCTCATCACAACCAATGGATGAGCCACCTTCTTTCCAGGGCGTCAGCCCCCCAAACATTGAACCAGGAGGTAATACATTTTTTGATGTTTTACCTTTGTTTGTGCTATTAGTTTTTGATTTGTTGCTTTTTGAGTTCTGCAGATGCTCCCATGGGTTTGCTCGTTGTGGCAAAGTCTTCTCGCTCAGATAAGGGGAAGTCTTCACAAGTGGTGGAGCCACAAGTGGTAGATTTAGCTGGGGATATGCCACCTCTCAAGATTGCTGATGAGGTAATCTCTGCTTCACTTTTACTTCCACTTTGTTCATTGTAGTGAAAACCTTCAATGTTGGCAACTTTCTTTCCAGGATGCTGATAAGATTGTGCGTTCCATCCAGGACTTGTTCACTTCCTGGGGGCAAGTCAAGACGTCTCACCCTACTTCAACCAGTCGTCCTTCTGCTTTTTCAGAGGAAGATATGAAGTTCCTTAAGCAGTCGATATTTGAGTATGTGTCCTTTATGGATATGGACATCGGTCTGGCTAGTGCTGCCAAACATAAGGATAAGTTTGAGCATTTGAATGCGAAATTGGAGCAAGCACTGACACTTCCATCGCTCAATCTTTCTATTGATTTTAAAGCGACGTTAAAAGTTGTCCATTCCGAGGTTCTCTCCTTGCTGGCCAAAAATGTTGAACTGAAGGCCAAAAGTACTCAATATCTTCGCGCTGTATCTGAAAGAGAATCTTTGCTTCTGGAGATCAACAAAGCTGAGGACGAATTGAAAGAAATCTCTTCTGAAGTCATGATTGAAGACTCTTTGATGACCAGTTTGGCTGCACAAATGAAGGAGCTTCAAGCGAAGATGGACGACTGCAAGGTGAGAATGGATGCCAAAAAACGTAATGTCTCCCAAGGAATTGAGCGAACCAAGTCTTTGGTCGAGCAGTATGAGAAGCTGGAGGTTGATGATGATTTTGTGGCCGAATTGAATGTCACTTCTTCTCAGCAGAGCGAGAATTCGGGGAGACTTAGGGAAAGAATTCGTTCAGTCTGGGGTGATTTGTAATTAAGACATCTAATGCCTTAACTTTTCTTTTTGTAATTTCATATTAATTTTCCCCTTGTAACCTCATACTGAATTCTAAACATACCAGCAACCATTATCATTAATGAACGATTAACTTGTCTTCTTGTGTATTTATTGACGTTGTCTTTAATCATCAACCTCCAAACATTTAACTGCTTTATGCTAAGATTCACGCACATTTTCTCTTGGTATTTCTGTCTCTTTTCCTAAAATTTCAGGCCATTTGATTCTAGTTACTAGGCACGAATGTGGCTGTTCATATTCTGTCTCTTCACCTTCATGCCTCTATAAATGCACTTATATTCCACACTTATCATTTTCACTTCCATTTTCTTCTTTAAAACCAATTTGCTGCCATTGTTTGGTATTTTGACAATCGATCCAAAACCTTCGTCTTCCATGGAAATGGATCATTTGATCCGCCCATTTTGCCATCTTTCTTGATGTCACCTTTGGTATGGGAGATATAGGAAATATTCTTTGGCCAGCAAAGTTCTTCCCATCGTCGCCATGTTCCTTACACGGAGTTTGATGATGGAAGACAATTTTTGAGGACGTCTGCAAGCCACCTTGCTTGCTGAGAGTGCTTCTCAGCCTCCTTTCCCATCATTGCAGCGATGCATTTAGGAAGGCGATATGAGGGTGCTTCATCTTCCTTTCTGCTTGCTGAGAGTGCTTCTCGGCCTCTCTGCTTGCCTTTGCAGCAGTGCGATCAGGATGGCGATCAAGGCCAGTACATCTTCTTACTCGACGATCGACCGGAGATTAGTTTGCTCTTAATTGTAGTTTATAGAGCATTAAGCATCTGTATTTTGCAGCTTTGTAATGAACGTTTGACAATAAAGGAATTTATTTGAACGTATTTCGCTCTGGCCCTTTTTACTCTACGATCGTTCAACGAGATTTGATTACGCTTTTATTTGTTCACTTTTCCATAAGGAAGGAACATGTTTTTTTAAATATTTGCCATTAATGAACCTCATGTGCTTGGTGCCGTCTAAATCTTCCAAATGATAGGCTCCATTAGGCAACACATTATTTACTTTATATGGTCCTTCCCAATTAGACGACCACTTGCCATACTTTGGATCTTTGCTATCCAAAGGGAGTACTATTTTCCAAACCAATTCGCCCAGATTCAACTTTAGTTTATATTGCTTCATTCGCTCAAATGAACATCTTAATTGTTCAAAATGGTCCTCTTCTTTAAGGGATTTGACCACTATATCATCTACATACATTTCAACAAACTTGCCTATAATACCATGAAAGATCAAATTCATTGCCCTTTGATAAGTTGCTCCTGCATTTTTCAGGCCAAAAGGCATAACTACCCATTCAAAATATCCTACAGACCCAGGGCATCTAAAGGCAATTTTGTGTATATCTTCCTCAGCTATGTAAATTTGATTGTATCCTGAATACCCATCCATGAAGGAATACATTACATGTCTGGCAGTCGAGTCTACTAAAGAATCTACCAGGGGCATTGGATATTCATCTTTAGGTGTGGCTATGTTTAGATTCCTAAAGTCTATGCACACCCTTAGTTTACCATTCTTTTTTAATACAGGTACGATATTGGACAACCATTCAACATATCTGGCCGTTCTAATAAGCCTGCTTTTTATAATCGCTCTATCTCTTCCTTAATTTCAGAGAGTATATTAGGAGCGAAATGCCTAGGACGTTGCCTATGAGGTTTAAAATTAGGCTTGGTTGGTAATCTATGTTCCACCAAATCTCTATTTAAACCAGGCATATGTTGATATTCCCAAGCAAAACAATCTTTGTACTCCTTTAATAAAGCGATTAATTTATTACTAACCTTTTGATTGAGCATTTGGCTGATGAACGTTGGGCGATCTTCTCCTTCATTGCCAATATTCACTTTAATCAGGAGGTCTTGTACTTGAGCGTATCCAGGTTTGGCTATCCTTATCACTTCATCGTCCAGATCCCTTGTAGACACTTCTTCTTCTAAACAATCCACCTTGTTGACTTCTCGGCCAATACTTTGTTCCAACTCGAACACTGCCAATTTGTCTCTTAATGCTTTCAAGGCTACTGCTTCTTTTGTCTTGTCATCGCATTCTTTATTGAAAGTCATTAATTTGGCTTTGAAGGCCTGAATATCGGCCATTTGTCTTTGTTGCTTACAACTCATTTAAAGCTCCTTGATTATTCTTTTGCCAATTACTAGCTCCTCCAAGGCCATTATGTTTGGCCTCGTCTGACTGAACATTTCAGTGAGTGCATCCACCGAAAATGGCTCTTCACTCTGCGCGACAATCTGAATTTATTCTTCATCTTGGACTACTCTGACAGGTCCATAATTTCCTTCGTACATAAACCTTTCTACTGAGTTTGCTTCTGCGACAAAAGGCCTATGATCGGCCTGCACCACCTCTGTTTCGCCCTTGTCATTCCAAAAAACTAGGTACTGGTGAAGCGATGAAGGTATACAACGACTTCCGTGTATCCAATCTCTTCCTAATAACACATTGTAATTAGTGGGACCATCTATTACAAAGAAGACTGTGGTCCTAGTAGTTGTTTCTATAGTTATGTCTAATGGCATAACCCCTTTGGCTGAAGTTGCTCCTCCATTGAAACTCGTCAAGATGACTTCCGTTGGGATCATATCTCCTTCTGTCTTTGCGAATTTCCTCATCATCCTAGATAGAATGGTGTTTATAGCTGCTCCATTATCAACAAGCACTTTTGCCATAGGTATGCCGTTAACTAGAGCTTTAACGTACAATGGCCTCAAGTGTTTGGTCAATTTCATGGCTGGTCACTTGAAAATAACTTTATCGGCAGTATCTATTTCCACTTCCTGCTTGTCCCCTGTCGAGTCACCCTTTTGTGATAGGTCAACATGCAGCATATCGCATTGAGCCTCTGTCTCCTGAATTTCTGTTTTACTGTTTTCTAATGCTTCTTCTTCAATTACCCAACCTGTGGGAGGAGGCATTATTCTTGGAGGTGATCCATACTTTTCAGAGCGAGGCACTCTCTTCTTCCTTTTGGGTGTTCCGTATAGCACGTAAAAATCGAAAGAACGTCCAGATGGTTCTCCCAATAAGTCTACTTCACGAACCCCCTCTCGATGTAGTTGCTTCAACAAAGTGTTGTACGATACTCCTCTTCTTCTTCTTTCTGCCTCTAGATCGATTTCTTCTTCGATGTCTGTCATACCATAATCTTCTTCACCATTGTAGGCCTCTCTAGAAGTTTGGCCTTCTTCACATTCCAGCATGCATGCTTCTTCTTCGTTATCATTCCTTTTTTCTTCTCCCTTCTCTTTATTCTTGAACTCTTTGGCTAGTAAATAGTTATTAGCCACGACAGAAGGTAACGTACCAAACTGAATAGTAAGGGGCTGATCTGGATCTTCTCCATCCCTTCTGTCTCGCTCAAATTTCGACCTCCCAGAAGAAGTTTCTGACAATTCTTCCATAGGTTCGCCTATTCCAGTCTCTTCACTGTCTTTGAGAACATTCTGATTGGCTGCCTCAAGTAGTCTAGGTGCCTTTAGATGTAGCGTTCCCTGTTGTTGTCTCATCATTCGCCCATAGTTCCGTTGAAAACGCCTTTGTTGGGTTCTAGTCATCTCGTTGAAAGGTATCGCCCTTCCAGCCTTATACTAGAACGAATGCCATACATTTGGTTGGCGAGGTTGCGGTCTGAATGTTCTTCCATTATTTACTGGCCTGAACTACCTCTCAAAAGGCAGTCCCTTATAGAACGATGTACCCTGCCCTCTACCAGGCTGAGCGTTTGGGGAAAACTAGAGCGATGGTGATGCTGCCATATCCCTGGTTTCTCTGCATTTGCACTCACTTCTTTTTTGCACCCTGCACATAGGACGTCTTCATCCTTTTTGGGCTCCTTCCCTTTAATACGTTCAAAGACACTGGAATGTGGTCCAGCTTCTTCTTCTCTATCATCTATAACCAACTTGAATTTTGACAACTTGTTTCTGAAACCAGACGTCACCACGTTCACTCCAAGTGGCTGTGAAAAAGGATTTTCATCCACTGTCATCTTCCTCTTATCCTCGAATGTAATTCGTCCTTTTTCAATGGCATCCTGTAACACATGGCGAAAAACCAAACAATTGTTAGTCAAATGTGACCATGCATTATGCCACTTACAATATTTTTTACCCTTAATTTGTTCAGGACTTGGCAATTTATGCTTATCGCTCAACTTTATTTGCTTATCCTTATATAATTTATCAATTATAAGGTCAGCTTTGGTTACATCGAACTAGAACGTTCTAGCCTTTATGTTTTCATCTTTTATAGGCTCATCTTTGCTTGACGGTCCAAGTTTAGCCATTATAGGACAAGTATATGTGTCTCCTTTAACTAATTCGGCCAAACACATTTCGATTTGATCGTAATACTCGTCGTTGATGGTATGAATATCAAAATTTGGGTCTCTATAATAAGTCCCTTTGCTGAAATTTTTCATTTGTTCTTCCTCTCTTATTAATCGTTCATACCTAATCACGTTCGCGCTTAATTGGAAAAGATCAGGAAATTCCTTGTCTTGGAACTTCTTGTTCAAATCAAAGTTTAGACAATCTTGAGCGATTTTGACAAACTCATTTTCTGGCAAAGGTACAAAATATTTACTTCTTGCTATTTTGAACCTTTGAAGGAAACCTTCTGCCCATTCGTTTGGCATTTGACGTAGATTCACCCAATTGGCCAAAGTAACTTCAGACTCAGTCTTATAAAACTGAGCGTGGAACAATTGCCCCAATTGTTGTCATGTTTGAACAGAGTTTGCTAGCAAATTGATGAACCAGGAGAAGGCTACTCCTGTTATTGAATTAGGGAATAGCCTCATTTTATGGTAATCAGTTACGTCACCACTTTGCAGTGTGAATCGCCCTATGTGTTCTAGAGTAGACACCTCTCCTAAACCGGTAAACAGTGAGAATTCTGGCACTTTATACCCTCTAGGCCACGGATATGCTTGGTCTACCCAATCAGGATATGGCTTTGTGTAAGTCGGCCTAATGACAGGACGTACTCCGAAAGCCATCTGGTCCTGTACAATTTTCATAATCTGATTCCTCAACATGACGTTGGGATCATATGGAATCCCTACAGGTTGGTTGACTGGTTGATTTGCTTGAGGCCTGATATTTGGTCCTTGATTGGGAACAAAGTTACCATAATTTGGGTCATTGTTACCATTAGCCTGAACATTTATTCCCTCATTAACACGTGGGATATTCTGCCCATTATTTAGGACATTATCTCTTACATTTGGATTACCCCCCAAGTTAGACATACTAATGCCACTATTCTGATTTGGTATTGCACCATCCCCCTGGTTTGAAGTAGAGGGATCAAAAGGTGGTTCTACCCCTTGATTTAAACTTAGGATTGGGGAATTATGTCCCACAATTGTCCTAGTTTGAAAGTGGTTTGTAAGAGGCACAACTGGCTGACAAATTTGGCCTACCAACTTATTCATTATTTCGTTCAAAGTATTCAGTTGTTTGGCCATATTGTCATAATGTGCATTCCCATTCTGGGTAAATCTTTCCATATTATGAATACTTCGTAGATTTACATGTTCAACGATATCTTGTGTGAGTTCTCCGAGTAATGCACGCATGGTTCGAGGACTCAATTCTGTCATTGGTTCGTAGCGACTGTAATTGCTTTGATCCTATCCATCTGTTCATGGAGAGCTATGCTGCTCCTCATATCGCTCGATCACAGACTGGACTCCTCCCTGGCTTGCTGTTTCCTTATTGAATTTCTGAGGCATATTGTTTCACCTTTTATATCTTCAACACCAAACACCAATGTCCCACTAGGCGTGGCAAATTGTTTCGCGTGGGTAGACGCTAACAATTAAAAAGGGATCAAACGATTGTGTAAGGGACAAACCTCTTGAGACAAAGTCCCAAAAAGGGGTGTTTTATTGGCAATGACTTTACAATTGGAACTTAAACAGAAATGCCTCCAAGGGGCACAGGCACACGAGTACTGAAAAGAAATGTTTTAAGTCTAAACTAAGAAATTGAAATTACATATTCTCTGTTTTAGAGTGTTTGATTCGGGGGTCCTTTGCTCTATGTCTTTTCTTCCTTTTATATTCCTTTGATGCTCTCTTTGTGATCAATCGCTTAGAAACCGATTAATTACTTTATAACTGTCCACTTTCTTCATGGTGGCCAACTTATCATGGAACTGTTGTCTCTAACTGCTGCCATTACTCTTTGTCGTTCAACCGTCCTCAACTAAACATCCTTGAATCGTGGAACGTGATAAGATTACCCAATAACTGCTTCGATAATTGTACTTTTGGATAACCATAACATCTCATGTTTGCTAGGATCCTGGGCGATTCGAAAGTTTGGGCGAGAACAGGGTCATAAGTCTGGGCGACTGCAAGTTACTTCATTCGCTCAGATCCTGGGCGTCTTGTAAGTTTGGCGATGGTGTTACCGCGTTCGTGGGCTTCCACTGCATTCATTAATAACCCTATTTGGGCCTTTATCCTAAATTGCCCAGTTGGGTTTCATTCTTTAGGCTATTTGAATTGGGCTGCACTTTTAGCATGTCAACAGATGGTTATTATATTTTTAAGTTTTTGGACAGTTTCAGCGTGCTAGTTTCCAAGGTATATGCAAGTTTTTTGGCAAAGCACCTTGCCAATCCTCTCAATCCCGCGTAGTGCATCCCTTAGTTTTCCAAAATTAATGGTGATGGGTTACCATGGGTTTCTTTGTAATGATGTGTATTAATTTTCTTTAAAAGCGAAAGAAAATTGTTGAACTCCAAAAATGGCACCAACAGATGTCCGGCTTCATCCCCTCCAAACCTGCACACATAACACCCTGTAAAGAGGCAAAGGCCATCGAACGAGAAAAAGGTCCAACAATCATTTGCACTCTGACGGTCAAGTTAACGATCGGACGAAGATAAATATATAGAGTACAATAGTATGAAAATGGGACATTTGGCTAGAGAGTTAAGACATACCTTAATTGTGTGAATGGATCCATATATATATGTGTGTATGTGTGTGTGTGTGTGTGTGAAATGGGCCAAACGGGTTAGTGGGCCTAAGTCCGAGCCCAATAAAGAGGTGATTATATAAGCATATTAATAGGCACCTCGGTAGGAGCCTTGGCTGGACTTCTTAGGGCCTCGGTGGCTCTTTGGCTGGCCTCTTTAGAGCCTCGACTTTGGGGCCCAACTCTAATGGGCCTCGCCCGAGTCCAATAAGATGGCCCAATATAGGATGATAATTTATAGACGTAACAGTAGCCTCCCAAGTTCATGGGTGAATATTTATATCAGCCGTAGACTTTTTAAGATCAGCTGAGTGTATGGTTGCTGCTGCGGTTGTAGGTTCAACTGTCTCTACCAAAGCACTAACCCACAGGGAATGACACGTAGGAGACGGCTGAAGCTTGTGAAGCTGAAGCTCGAGGCTCATCTTCGATCGAAGCACTAACCTACACAGGATGACGCGCGGGCTGAAGCTTGTAAAGCTGAAGGTCAGGACTTATCTTCGACCAAGGCGTTAACCTATAATGGACGATGCGCAGGAGATGGCTACAGTTTTGTAAAACTTTTGCAACGCTGCGACTGAGGCGATGACCCACAGGATCTTCCGTGTCGGGAGGGTTAAAACTTTGTAAAGCTGATGGAGAAGCTCATCTGCGACCGATGCAGGAGATGGCTGAAGCTTTATAAAGCTGATGGCAAAGCTCATCTACGACCAATGCGCTGACCCATAAGGGACGACGCTTGGGAGATGGCTTGAAGCTTTGTAAAGCTTTTGCAACGTTGCGACCAAGGCAATGACCCACAAGGGACTCCGCATCAAGAGTTTGAAACTTTGTAAAGCTAGTGGAAAATCTCATCACGATCAATGCAGGAGATGGCTGAAGCTTTGTAAAGCTTTTGCAACGCTGCGACCGAAGTGATGACCCACAGGGGACTCCTCATCAGAAAGGTTGAAGCTTTGTAAAGCTGATGGCAGAGCTCATCTGCCACCAATGCGCTGACCCACAGGGGATAACACTTGGGAGATGGCTTGAAGCTTGGTAAATCTTTTGCAACGCTGCAACTGAGGCGATGACCCACAGGGAACTCCGCATCGGGAGGGTTGAAGCTTTGTAAAGCCGTGAACAGCATATGGTGAAGCAGGAATAGACGTCCCGCCAATAACTCTTGAACTATCAAAGTCTTAGTAACTTGCCTTGGAATGACGAGGACTTAGAGCCAAGCTCGATGATAGTGAGAAGCTAAGAAAAGGCATTTGGCGAAGCCATGAATAAACATCTGACGAGCTATCGAACGATCGAAGTCTTATAAGTTGGCATCGAATAGAATAGGACTTAGAGCTAAACTCGACGATAGAGAGATAAGGAATAAACATCCCACGAAGTCGGGAATAAACATTCTACGAACTACCAAACTATCGAAGTCTTATAAGCTAACCTCGAATAGATAAGGACTTAGAGCTAAACTCGACGATAGTGAGGTAAGGAAAAGACATCTCGCGAAGCCAGGGATAAACATCTGTTGAACTGTCGAACTATCGAGTCTTATAAATTGGCATCGAATAGAAGAGGACTTAGAGCTAAACTCGACGATAGTGAGATGAGGAATAAACATCCTGCAAAGCCAGGAATAGAGATCCGATGAACTAGCGAACTATTGGAGCCTTATAAGCTGACCTCGAAGAGATAAGGACTTAGAGCCAAGCTCAACAATAGTGAGGTGAGGAAAAGACATCTCGCAAAGCCAGGGATAAACATCTGGCGAACTGTCAAATTATCAGAGTCTTATAAGCTGGCCTCGAATAGAAGAAGACTTAGAGCTAAGCTCAACAATGGTGAGAGACAAGAAATACACATCTCTCAAAGCTAGAAATAAACATCCGGTGAGACGGGGAATAGACGTCCGGCGAATAACTCGAACTATCGTAGTCTCAGTGACTTGCCTCGAATATACGAGAACTTAGAGCCAAGCTCAACGATGGTAAGAGACGAGGAATACACATCTCACGAAACCAGGAATAAACATCTGACGAGGCGGAGAATAAACACCCCATGAATAAGGCCAGGAAAGGCTCCTTTTGCAAGGGCAGCCTCTTCCTTTTTTCAAAGAACGAGAACTCAAAGATATTGCCTCTTCCTTTATTCAAGGAATGAGGACTCAAAGATATAGCCTCTTCCTTTATTCAAGGAATAAGGACTTAAAAAATAAAGTGTGAGATAATAAGAAATCCATAATTTTGGGCTCGCTTTGAGCAATTAGCATGATCAATGGGGCTTTCCAAATTGCCACAACCAATACCACATCATATAAAATCTGTGGCCAATTTGGCCTTGGATTGAAGATATCAATTTATTTCGTTGCAGAAAGTTGTGATAGAGCATTCACAAAATTCTACAATGCCATTAGTTCTTTCCGCCTTCCAATTTGGTTACCATAAGATTGAGCACAACAAAGTGGGCCACAGAATTACCACTCTTAAATATAACAAGCCCAAAAAGAAGAAGAATTGCTAGCCCATTAAAGAACTAAAGAACGAATAACTTTTACAAGCAGGAATGGATTAGCGAACATAAATTAGCTAGCCCAATTACAGTTTATGAATGTGGAAATAGGAATAATTCCAACAGGCCAAATGAAAAATATGGTAATAATAATCCTACCAAAAAGCTTATAAATGGGAGCAATAACATTTGATAAAGGCTTAAAAACTCACAACCCACTAAGCACATAAACTTGGGAGAAAACATATTGTAGCAGCCTCAGACAAAAGACGGTACAAGAAAATTGAAGTATCCAATAGGTTCCAACCATTTTAGACAAGAAGAGGCCATGAGGCCCAAGGAAATTAAATTATATGACCCAATAATACATACCCATAGGTGGACCTCAATAAAAAGCCTTCAAGCCATTTTTATTTTTGTGAACTTATTGGGCTAGAATTTGAAGAAGAATACCAATCACTTTATACAACCGGCCCAGTAAGACGGCAGCAAACAGCACATGAAGTAGCCACAATCTGGAGAAAAATTGCCTACAAAAGTCTTCTTATCTATGCTACCAAATCAATCTGCAAAAGATAGAAATGGACAGCCTAAGAAACTGTCAACACACGCAACCTCTCTTGTCCCCCATCAAAAAATTAATGCTTTTTACCACAATTGGTTGGAGGAGCTACAAGCACCTATAGGGATGGCAACAAGTCGAGCCTAGCCGACTCGCTAGCCAAAAATCAAGGCTTGGGCTTGGCTCGAGCTTTTTGAAGATAGGCTTTTTGTTACCCGAGCCGAACCGAGCCAAGCAAAAGTTCGGCCAAAAAGTCGAGGCTCGGGCCTTACCGAGCCGACTTGATTTTTTTCTCTTTTTCTACTTTTTTTTCTTTCTTTTTCAGAAGGTAGCTGGTAGCTGCCTTTGTAAAGGCAACAACCAGCTGCCTTTCACGCTACCTTATCTCTTTCTTTTTTTTTCTTTTTTTCGAGCAAGCCCACGAGCCACACGGGCTGGCTCAGGCTCGACCTAGCACCTCAAGATGGGGTTTGAACCGAGCCTAAGCTCGGTTTGATTGAGCTTCGAGCCAAGCCGGCTAGAGCTTTTTGCGGATCAGGCCATGGGCGGCTCGAGCCCTCGAACCTTTTTGTCATCCCTAAGCACCGGTGACTACCTTGCCAGAAGTCTAAAAATTTCATTCGCTAATGTAGCCATAGAAAAAATTTTGAGCTTGAGCATTTTGTTAAACACATGGTGTGCAACCTCATAGCGTGGAAATGCCTTTACAAAAAGCATTTTCTCAATGGAAACGATCAAAGACCGATGTTACCATGTTAGCTTATGAGAATTTTGAATAAGGGTGACTTATTTTCCTAATGTATGCCAAGAGCTACTTGCTGATCTACATAAGCCTTCATCGGAAAATGTCAAACTCCTTTCAACACGGTTGTAGAAAATTCTTCAATTGTTAAGAGTCTTTCTTCTTCCTTTGTTTCTCTTTCTAGCCATTATTTTGGATTTGAAATTTCTTTCATTTTGGAGAAGGGTGTTGTCAACAAAGGCTCCATTTTCTAGTTTGTATGGGAAGGGAGCTCAAGTAATTGGTCTAAGGATAAAGGTTTGGAGTTTTTGTTGTCCAATGAAGCAAAAGTCAATTTTGATTCCAACAAGGAGATATTATCTTTGTTTCAATCATGAAGACAGAACCTTCTCCGTGTGGATGGACATTTTTTTTTCTTTATAAACATTTTCATGGCTTTTTTCCTTCAATCCGAGCATGAGAAACTCCACCAAAAATTGCTTAAGATTTGCAAAGCTATTTTTCCATTCCAGTAGCTATGTTTTATTGTCTAAAATAACCATTTTTCAGAGTGGATCTTTCAACCCGAGTTTCTTCTACCCTTTTCCAGTAGCCATTTCTCCTTCATTCTTAAAAAGGTTGAACCCCAACCTTAGGGGCCCCCACCGACCCTGCCCTGGGCCATTGTGGAGGAGGTAAATCGCAGGATGTGCCTCCCAGGAGTCAGGGTGGAGAGCACATGGATAGGCCAAGGCTATTAACCCATATGGTAACTCCCGCTTGCAACAAAGTCAATTCCACCTTGCGGGGAATCGAACTCTGTACACTGCCGCGCTGAGCCCCATCCGCCCTCCCCTTTGCCACTGGGAGATATGCCCTGGGGGCCATTTCTCCTTCATTCTTGGTTGCTGCCTTTGTCGTTTTCTTGGTAGAGAACAGACCAGAAAAATTCTCTCATTTCGATAGCTTTTAGGATGTGGTAAAACATGGTTAATGTACCGTTTCCTACAAACAGCGACAATCTGTTGACCTCCAAAAATGGCGTCAACAGAGGTCGGGCCTCTTCCCCTTCAAACCTACACACAAAACACCCCGTAAAGAGGCAAAAGCCATCAGACGAGAAAAAGGTCCGACGATCATTTGCACTCCAACGGTTAAATCAACAGTCGGACGAAGATAAATATATAGTGTGCTATAATATGAAAATGGGGGATTTGGTTAGAGAGTTAAAACATACCTTAATTGTGTGAATGGATCCACATATATAGAGAAATGTGAGTGAAATGTGCCAAACGGTTTAGTGGGCTTATGTCCGAGCCCAATAAAGAGGTGATTATATAAGCATAATAATAGGCACCTTGATAGGAGTCTCGGCTGGACTTCTTAGGGCCTCAATGACGCTTCAACTGGCCTGTTTAGAGCCTCGGCTTTGGGGCCCAACTCTAAAGGGCCTCGCCCAGGTCAAATAAGATGGCCCAGTATAGGATGATAATTTATAGGTGTAACAAAAATAAAATTAACATTTTAGCTTGTGAAACAGAAAGTCCGACACTAGTAGACATTCATGCATTTGGCTGCAGGACTGCAATCTGTTAAACTATAGATGTGTACAGTGGTTCATATTATGAAAATGTGCAATGTGTATCATAAGAAATGAAACATGAAACTAAGATCTCATATGTGATTTATCCATGACTATTATAATTATAATGAAATTGACATTTTGGGCAATTTGAAGATTGCAGGTAAAATACACGAGCTTAATGGGTCTACCCATGAATGGATCCAGGATTAAATCCAAAACCTAGCTACAAAATTTCAAATCGGGCTACTACCCAGAAAAAAATTACACATAAAAAACTAATTTTTTACCAGAAAATAAAAATAAAAAATACCTTACAAAAATTTTCTGGGCCAGAGAGGGGGGGACTACAGCCCAGCCCCCCAAATCAGTCTCTCAATCTGCCTGGTCAAAAGCCAAAATAAATTTAACATTAAAAGTTTATTTTTAACACTTGTTTTTATGTGATTATTTTTATCATTTAACTAATATTTTGCAAATGTGTTTAAGAAAAAATGCGAATATACTAGTGGATGAAAATCAGAAAAATGTGGGATTAAGAAAAACGTGCATCAATCATCTCTTCATAATTTTTAATCCTATATAAAGAGATAAATTGTAAGATCATATACTTCCTCAATTTAGATTGCATATCCTTGAAATGTGGGGGAATTGAACTATTTAATAGAGTTTTTATTTCTTTTGTCAATGCTTGAGGAGAAGTTGGATGGATATCAAAATGTTATTA
The DNA here is from genome assembly GCF_002742605.1 of Olea europaea var. sylvestris. Lineage (NCBI taxonomy): Eukaryota > Viridiplantae > Streptophyta > Magnoliopsida > Lamiales > Oleaceae > Olea > Olea europaea. The sequence goes on from NW_019230624.1 coordinate 66,623, forward strand.
TTATTATTTAAGTCTATCTAAGTTATTCTCATTTATAGTGATACTAATATTTTGTCAAAGTTTTTAGAAGATTTTGCAAATAAGCAAGCGGAGAATGAAATTTTCCCGAAATATTTGGATCCAAATTATTATCCAAAAGGGACATGAAATAAGTTATAGTTTGTAATCGACATAATAATTCATTTAGGGGGATGGATTTAAGCTCATAAGGGAGTAACCTACTAGAGTAACTCAACATTTGTAATTGGAGATCCCCTGAAAAAGTTCAATGTGTAGAAACAACCTACACTGCGTGACTTGTAATAGTACTATTTTATTTGTGCTCGTCCTTGTGGTGATATAGTGCTAATAAATGTGATGTTAGGAAGGATTTAACCCTGAATGAGTAACAAAGCAATAATTCTCTAAAGATGTGGGTTACATGCAACTTTGAAGGACTTACCTATGTAAAAGTTGCAATGAGGCTATGGCTATAGGATTAGATATTCTCTAGAGACTCTTGCTACAATCAAAATTAGAGCACATGACCATTAAGAGCGCTGCCCACTATGAACTAAAGCCTAAATTGATACTGTGTGTGGAACAATCAAAATTTAGCCAAAGGGATCTAATTCAAGATTTGGTCCATTATGGCCTCATCAGACAGAAATTATTATCACTAAGTGCTGTTCAAGTTCAAAAGACACTTACACTTATTGCAAAGTATAACGTTGCCACTATTATATATATTTATCTATTTGGAAAGTTTAAAACTTGTGGAGGATTTTTGTAACTAAAATAAGTTTTAATTTTCAAAAATTAAAACCTATTAATTTTCAATTTTCTTATTAATTTTCAGGTTTAGTTACAAAAATTTAAAACTTATAATTTTGGATTAATTGCGGGGGTTGGACTTTGTCCCTATGAAAGGGAATGGTTTTCATTGTGTTAAACACAATTTGGAAGATAAACATTCTATACAAATTCATACTATATTATTATACTTTTGACAACTTGATAAAGGCTCTTTTCTTATTTTCTTGTGGTCAGCCCATAGAAAGAGAGCCTACTATGAGCCACATAGGTTTTATTTTGGAGTCGTGTAATGTCAAAAATACTCGAACGAAGGGAGGCAATGCAATTTTATAACGACGTCCTTGATGTGACTCCTTAAGGTTTACATTCTAAATCTCTTCTTAACTATATGTTATTTTATTGTTGAATTGTCTTTGTTATTTAATTATGGTAATTGATAATTAATCTACAAACAAATCACTCATTTTTCCCAACAAATAATTCACTTGATTATTTAACTAGCAAAACTCCTTAAGCTCGTATTAATCCTTTGCAGGAACAAGCCAACATTGTTAAGATACATTGATAAGATAACAATATTGTCAAAACGGTTTTAATTGGAATTTAATTCTTTACTCATCACTCACGTTAACTTATATATTTGTGTCGAAAAATTGTATAAGAAACGTGGATATTGAGTGTTTTTAATTTTATTTAATTTTATTTATTTATTTATTTATTTATTTTTGTGTGCATTTGACCTTCATAGAATTTGGCTTTTCGCAAAATTCTATCATATCCTTCAATTTAAGTAGATGTGCGAGATCTAGAAATTTCCTTTTCATTGTTATAGAAGCAGTTGGATTAATTGGCTAATTGGGAAATTCATTTTTTTATGACCATACATAAAGCTATATTCATCCTTAATTTAAGATTATTATAGCCACGACATAATTGTTAGGTGAAATATTTATTCGAAAATGATGGTTAACGGTGCATTGGGATGTGAAGTTTACTAACTACACAATACGTACCTAATACAATGACATGACCCAAAAATAGTTCTTCCCATGTAAAATCAGTTTTTTTACTAGCTTAATAATTTATGAACGCATGTGCTTGTGAAAGCGAACTTTTTGTTGCTTATAAAATCATTGGGAGCAAATAATGAGAATGTTCTGGATCTTATAATATTTTTAAGCATATGTTGTAAAATAATGAGATAATTATTGATGATTATTTTAGTGTTATCATGATATATAGATAAGTCTTATTTAATTTAAAAAATCTATTTCATTCTAATTGTAACTCTTAGTTTGAATTTCATAAATATCGAACTTAATTCTCAATAAAATATACATTTGAGTTTTGGCTCTTATATTCTCTTCTCTTTTTCTCTTTTTTCATAACATGTTATCAGTACGAAAACTTAATTTTTCAAAGTCTAGTGAGTGTAGTAATTTTTTATCGGTATAATCATCTATTACATGCATCAAAATTAATTTGATTACATGTAAATCTTATATATACAAGTGGCCACAATTTTATGTGTACACCAATGATTAACTCTGTGATTTATGTACACATCACGTTGAATAATCAATGAAATATCCCAGCTTTTCTTTTTCATTCACTATTATCTTCTATTAAGTATAACATAGATTCAATCAATTGGCACTACATTTTTTTTGATCTTCGTCTTTCATGTACTAGCATAGATTCTGTCAATTGATGCAGTTAATTAATGGTTTATTTTGTGAGCATATATTCTAGCAATTGCAATTGATAGTGCCTTTGCACTATTTTGTGAGCATATATTCACCTTTTGTATTTACACATTAATTCGTGCTTTTCTATCAATCTTTATTCATGCTTCAAGTCATATACTATTTGCTTTAACTTTTATGGTTATATAATATACGTTTAAGATGATTATTAAATGTTATATTTGTCTATAACCTGAATAAATATTTTTGATGTTCTGGTATAAACTTTTTTATTAATAATTTATCATGTTGTTGCTCCTGAAGCAGCATAACATTATAATTAATATTTTTGAAGAACATTACTTGCTCCCGAGGAGCATGAACTATATTTTGTTAATAGTTCAGAAGAATATTGACATATTGCTCTTGAATAAACAATAGTAAAATAAAACGTGTTCCCAATGTAGCACATGTTTCGAAAAATATATTATTTTAAATTAGTGTTTATACATGAAGAAAAATACGCAACTTATGTCATGTTGATATTACTTGATTAACGATTATGTGATCTTTAATCATATTCTTTGAAACTAATTGTAATTTCTTTATTGTGTAGTTAATCAAATGGCAAACATAATAATGTGATTTTGCTGCACTTGACAAATCTGACAAAAACTATCTATCACGGGTACTCTATACTGACATTCATCTTATCTCAAAAGGTTTGACAAAAACGATAAATAAAGAAACAAATAATCCTTGCAGGATTGTGTAAAAGCACTCATCTTCCTCCGTTATCATCATCACGATGGATCAAAAATTGAGTACCTCATTAAGAAAGATCCAAAAGTTTTGAAAAAAATGAACTGAAAGATTTAATCATCAAAGGATTATAGTTTTCCCCAAAACCCGCTATACTGAATGCACCTTCGTTTGCAAGACTTTAAAATTGTTAGTAAATACAATTATGAACTATTCAGAATATGTTCAAAATTAAATTTGTGTGAAGAAAAAATCACTGATAAACATATGTTGGAGAAAACGTTATCCATCTTTTATGCCTCCTGTAGTAGCAAATTATGAACATGTTTCAAAAAGTACTGAAAACTTATATATTGCTTGCTTGTTGCTAAATAAAATAATGAATTGCTGATAAAAAATCATAGGTTACGTCCAACTGTTCCTGCTCCATTGCCTGAAGCAAATGGTATCGCATTGCCTAAAAAAAACATCATGACAATAACAAAGACATAAACATGGACATGGACGTTAATACTAAAGTGCACTTAGAATAAGCCATGGACGAAATGATCAACAACAAGCCAACAATGTCAAAAGGCACAAAGCAAACGAATGTGGCACATCTAAAAAGAAGCACAAAGAAAGCTGTTTCGGATGTGGAATGAAAGAGCATCGGGCACATACCTGTCATACGGCAAAACATTTTGTGGATCTCTACCAAAAATCAATGAAGGGAAATAAAAAAGTGGAAACAAGTTTTGCTGATTATAATGATCCAATTAATGTGACTCATTAGAATGTCTCCAATTTCTTTCCTGATTCAAATGAGAATATTGGTCACTTTCTCCTTTATTTAGTTTGAGATATATTTTTACATTTCGCAAAAAAATAAATTATGCATTATTAATTTCATAATATTGAATTATGTTACTTTTTTTAATTTAAATTTCAAGTGTTTTAAATATATTTATTTTGTTATATTTATAAATTTATGATGGGTTGTCAAGATGCCTGATTGATTAATAGTGCAATTACACATACTATTTTTTGAGACAAAAAATATTTTTTTGACTTAATATTAGTAAAAAAATAATGTTAATACAATATCAAGCATATCAAATATCATTGAAGGCTTCAGAAAAACTTATACTATTTTACTAAATAATACAAAATTATATATTGACGATGCACTTTATTCTAGCAAATTCAGAAGAAAATATCTTTAAAACTAAATAATTTCTTCTAAATTTGCTAGAATAAAGTGCATCGCCAATATATTTGTATCTGACAAGAATCGGATAAAAATGATTGAGTCAAATATTGTCACGAACTAGAAGTTTGTCAACCCAAAAAAATTTATACTTTGACATGATTGACTTTGACATTCAAGGGATATAATGATGTGTCGAATAATAAAAAATTCACATGGACATCCTTTAAAGAACTAAAAAAATCTTTTACGTAATAACTATCCATGTGTAGTTTGTTCACAAGGCAAGTTATTCATTAGATTTTCAACTATAAAGGTCAATATTGAATTTTCAACTTTCTTATAAAGAATTCATGGAGATATATGTGGTCCAATACACCCATCATGTTGATCATTTCGTTATTTTATGGTATTAATTGATTCTTTTACTAGACGGTCACTTGTTTTCCTATTTTCTACTAGAAATGTAGCTTTTGCTACACTACTTGCTCAACTCGCAAAATTACGAGCGCAATTTTTCGATTATTTAATCAAGACTATTCATTTTGACAATACTAGTGAATTTAGATCACAAGCATTTGATAATTATTGCATATCAATTGTGATTGTTATTGAATATTCGATTGCGCGTGTCCATATACAAAATAGTTTAACAGAGTCGTTTATTAAATGTCTACAGCTTATTGTTAGACTATTACTTATGAAAATAAAACTTTTAAGTTTTGTTTGAGCTCATGTCATATTACATGCAGCGTCATTGATTCATATTAGACCATTTGTCTATTATCAATATTCACATTTGCAATAACATTTGGTCATGAACCTGATATTTCTCACCTACGAGTTTTTGGTTGTGCTGTCAAAGTCCCTATTTTACCCCCACAACTTACTAAAATAGGTTCCAACAAAGACTTGGGATTTACATAGGTTTTGATTCACCATCCACTATTTGATATCTTGAACTTTTAACATATGATTTATTTATTGTACATTTTGCAGATTGTCATTTTGATAAAATGACTTTCCCAACTTTGAGAGGAAATAAACTATATCATGAAAAATAAGGTAAAATTTCTTGGAATAAAATAACTCTATCTCACTTAAATCCTCGTAGCAATCAATATGAGCAAGATGTTGAAAAATCATTCATTTGCAAAGAGTTACAAAATAATTACCTAGTGTATTTGTTGACATAAAAAATGTGAGAAAATCATATATACAAGTAGGGATATCAATTGGGTTCGTCGGCTCGGGCTCGAAAAAAACTTGAGCCGACTCGGCTCGAGGCTCGGTGAAATCGAGCCCCATTTTTGAGGTTTCGAGCTTTGCCCGAGCAGGCTTGTGTGGCTCACCAGCTCGGGCTTGGGCCTTATCATTAAAAAAAAACGAAGAAAAGAAAAAAAAAGTATTTAAGGCAACAATGCCAATGCCAATATGAATAAAAATATAAAAAAATAAAAAGAGAGAGAGAAAATCGAGTCTGCTCGGCTCGCTAAGCCCCGAGCCGAAAGCTCGAGTCGAACCTTGTTTTTTTGGCTGAGTTTTTGCTCAGCTCGGCTCGAGACCGAAAAAGACCTTTTGATTTTACTCGGGCCGAGTTTGAGCCTTGAGTTTCCGCTTGCGAGCCGGCTCGACTCGTTGACATCCCTATATACAAGCAGAAAATATTCAAGCAAAAATTGATATCTTTGCAGGACAATCTACTATAACAAATGAATCTCAAATACACTAGAAACGTAGTTGACCAGTTGGTTCAAAAGACTCTGTACCTCGCAAAAGAAAGGTATATAAGAAAAACAAACTAAAAACTTCAAAAGAAGTAACATTAAAAAAGATTGATCAATCAAATATTAAAAATATAGTTTCTGATTAACCACAAAGTGTACGAAAATAATGAGATTTCAATAAATAATATGCTATCTCATAAATTATGGGAATGAAATAATATTGTTATAGACAATATTTTCACCTTCAACGTGATTTTTGATATTATGCAAAATGATGATCGTAAACCACATTCTGTTAAACACTGTCAAAATAGAAATAATTGACCAAAATAAAAAGAAGCTATACAGGAGGAATTGAATTCTTCAGAGAAACAAAAAGTATTTAGACCTATAATTCGAGCACCTGAAAATGTAATCACTACTGAATACAAATGAGTTTTTGTACAGAACAGAAATCAAAAAGTCTGTCTGAGAGTGATTTTGAGAATTGATTTTTTGATCGTTAGGAAAAAAGTGGGGTTCACCTGTGAGAGAAGAAGTCAAATATGACGGCTGGAATAGTGAAATAATGGTCAAAAAATCAATTTTTTGGGCAAAAAATTACTCCAAAACAGGTTGAAAATAATGAAATTATAAGATACAAAACTCGACTTGTAGCTCAAAATTTCTCACAAAAACTAGGAATTTATTATAAGAAAATGTATTCTCCTGTGATAAACACCATTACTTTTACATCCTTAATTAGTTTGACCGTGTCACAAAAACTTGGTATGTGCCTTATGAACGTAGTAACAACTTATTTATATGAAAGTCTCTGCAAGACTTAAAATGCCAAGAACAAATAATACATGCTGAAGAAACCATATTCTCAATAAAATTGTAAAGAGCATTATATGGATTGAAATATTTCGGACGCATGTAGTATAATTGCTTTAGCGAATATTTGTTGAATGAAGTTATAAAAGTGACGATGTCTGCCTATGTGTTTTCATAATGAAATCAAATATTGGATTTGCAATTGTGGTAGTTTTTGTTGATAATTAAAATTTAATTAGAACTCTTAAAGAGTGTAACAAAACTGCTAACGATACATATTTTTTCAAAATTCTTTCATACACATATGCTTCAAAAAAAATGGCAACATCGGTATTCAACAAATTGATTCAAGTGATAATGTGGTTAAAAAGCATTGCCAACATCTAAATTGATTCAGAAGATTGGAATACTTCAACTCAAAGATCTTCAATGATTCTTATTAGGGGGAGTAACTCCACTCTTTTACCTTAGTCTAGGTTTTGTTCCACTGAATTTTTCCAGCAAGATTTTAATAAGATAGCATTTTCTTTATACTCCAAAATATTAACAATTAACTGTACTCTTTTTCCTCTTATTTTTTCACTGGATTTTTATCAAACGAAGTTTTTAACGAGACAGTTATTGAACAAATAATCATCAAATGGGAAGTGTTGTAAAATAATGAGATAATTATTGATGATTCTTTAGTGTTATTATGATACATAAATAAGTTTTATCTAGTTTAGAATATCTATTTTGCACCCATTGTAACTCTTATTTTGAACCCTATAAATATGAGTACTGATTCTCAATAAAAAACACTTGAGTTTTAACTCTTATTTTATTTTTTTCCCCTCTTTTCATAACACCATAATATAATATTTATGTATAATATTATTAGTTTCCTTTCATTGGTAGGTTTCTTTTTAGTTTTAGTCTTCTTGTATATATAACATTATTCTCTCAATCGAAATATATTTTTTTTGGGCTCGATTATTTTTTTTTTCTTCTTCCCCTTTTCCTTTTTTCCCCCCCATATGTTTGATTCCTTATGTTTAATTATATATTATCATGGTTTCAGAGCTTAAATTCGTGAATTGAAGTTGTTTTCTTCCATTCATTCTCAAGCCATCAGTGCAATTGAAAAAACTAACCCTAATCTTGTTTTTACATAGAACCATTTCCTTTTTTCACTGTAACTTTTCGATGTGACCTTAGTTCCGAGATTAGTGACCATACTTGGGTTCACGGCGACGAGACAAATCTCCCTAATTGGGGAGTGTAGCACGAGGTGCAACACTCCGGTGACGACTGAACCAACACGCGTAGACATCCTGGATTCATACTAAGGAATGTCAACAAAATTGAGATGTCCTGATACATCTCTTAATTCATTCGATATATTAGTGGTCCCAAAATGGATATGAGACAGTACAATAATTGAGCCATTCAATTGTATGAAAATTCCGTCAAAATTGTTTCTACCGTGAGTAGATTTAAACTACACAATGTATTGAACAATGCACAAACAATTATAATCAACTAATCTATAAAAATTTCAATCAAATCACAATATTCAAATTAATTAACAATAAAAGTATGATATCAACAATTCTAGATGCCCACTAAACTTCATTCGAAAATGCCTTTCCTTATCTAGGAATATTAGAATTTTCTCATTTGAATTAGATAAAAAAAAATTATTCCCTCATCTCTTTTTTCTTTACTCTCGAAAATTGAATAGAATCGTGTCTTGACAAATGTGCTTAGGACAGTAAGAAAATACCAAAAAGATAGTCCCTTTGTTTAATATATCTTCAAATCAATTAACTAATAATTCATCAACCATATTAGATTTAAACTAGACAATGCAACTTGTATTATCCAACTCAAAGGAGTCTATATCAAATGTGGCAGAACGAAACATATTTATTCAAAATTCTTTCATAGACATGCTTTAGAAAAATGGCAACATCGATATTCAACAAATTCATTCAAGTGATAATGTGGCTGATTTACTCACAAAAGCATTACTAACATCTAAATTGGTTCAGAAGATTGGAATACTTCAACTCAAAATCTTCAATGATTTTCGTTAGGGGAATAGCTGCACTCTTTTTCCTTAATTTAGGTTTTGTCTCACTGGATTTTCTTTTAGACAACATTTTCTTTTATACTCCAAAATATGAACAAATAACTGTATTCTTTTTCCTATGTTTCATTTTTTTCCACTGGATTTTTATCAAACAAAGTTTTTGACGAAATAGTTATTGTACAAATAATTATCAAATGGAAAGTGTTGTGAAATAATGAAATAATTATTGATGATTATTTAGTGTTATCATGATACATAGATAAGTTTTATTTAGTTTAGAATATCCATTTTGCACTAATTGTAACTCTTCTTTTGGACCCTATAAATATGGTTCCTGATTCTCAATAAAAGACACACTTGAGTTTTAACTCTTATATTCTTTTCTCTTTTTTCATAAAAACATAATATAATATTTATGTATAATATTATTAGTTTCCTTTCTTTGGTAGGTTTCTTTTTAGTTTTGGTCTTCTTGTATATATAACGTTATTCTCTCAATCGAAATCTATTTTTTGAGGGCTCAATTAATTTTTGCTTCTTCTTCCCCTTTTGTTCTTTTTTCTATATGTTTGATTCTTTATGTTTAATAGTATATTATCATGGTATCAGAGCCTAAATTCGTGAATTGAAGTTGTTTCTTTCTTCTATTCATTTGCAAGCCATTTATGCAATTGAAAAACCTAACCCTATCTTGTTTTTACATAGAACCATCGCCTTTTTTCACTGGAACTCTTTGAGGTTGGTGACCATACTTGGGTTCACGGCGACGAGACAAATCTCCCTACCTGGGGACCATAGCACGACGTGTAACACTCCGGTGATGACTGAACCACCACACGTAGACATCCTGGATTCATACTAAGAAATGTCAACAAAATTGAGATGTCCCGGTACATCTCTTAATTCATTCGATATATTAATGGTCCCAAAATGGATATGAGACAGTACAATAATTGAGCCAGTCAATTATATGAAAATTCCGTCAAAATTGTTTCTACCGTTAGTAGATTTAGACTACATAATGTATTGAACAATGCACGTGAAACATAATTCTTTCATTACCAGGCCCCCCAAATTATTTAGACATAGACATCAGTTGAATTAAATAATACGTTTGTATACATAACCCGGGTTAGATATTAAGCCCCTGTTCGTTTTTCCCATTAAAATGAAAAATATGATCGTTATCCATCATATCAAATCATCAAATTTAAATTTCTAACTTTTGTGTGAGGCGCATAACGATTATATTCATTCTCATTTTTACAAAAATGGAAAACAAACGTCCCCTAAATTTTAATAAACCATCGTGCAAAAATTTATCGCTTTCAACCCCAGCACAGTCTATCGAATGGTCATAGCGATGTTTAACGGCTCTACAATAAAAATTATTAGGATCAAAGCAAAGAGACCTTAAAATTTTGAAGTGATGAGGGTGTGAATCCTCACAATAATTTAAGTGGTCAAGAAAATTTGGAGTCAACATATTGAAATAAAAAATATAGTCGAATAAGATTTAGAAGATTTCAAGTGATGTAACAGCACAATCAAATCAATTGGTCATTAAAAAATCATTCATTAAATCAGATTCAAGTTTATGTGCGTATTGATTGAATTAGTAAAGTAACAGAACTTATACGAAAACAGTGAGTGCGTTGTTTTGATTTAATTAGTTGTTATTTTGTTGGCTAGCTACGGAAAAATTGCTGAGGGATTAACTTTAATTTATTTAAGGGGCGTTTGTTTCTCATTTTTGTAAAAATGAGAATGAAAAATATAGTCGTTATGGGCTCCACACAAGAGATAGAAATTCAAATTTAGTGGCTTGATGTGATGAAAAACGGTCATATTTTTCATTTTAATGTGAAAAAAATGGAAAACAAACGAGGGCTTAAATAGGAATGAATGTGTAGTAGGTTTATGCTTGCTCTTTTAAGTATTTTTGAGTTCACCTTTTTTCCCCCCCACTTTTTCCTCTCTCAATGTTGGAAATGAATAGAACAAATACAAACATGGAAAATATGTGGAGAAATATATTTTGTTTGTGTGTGTCGGTGTGGTTGTGGAAGTGTAAAAATTTACTCGATAAACCTAAATATTTTATTCAAAATTAATTTTCAACCTTGTTTTGTGGGAACTAAAAATCAGATTTTTAATAGATTTTGATAAAAGTTATTGAAATGTGTGGTCGAAAAATTGTGAGCCTTATACAATGTGTGGTTAAAATTAGGTATTGATTTTGATTGAAATTAAAATATGAATTTTGTATTTTTAATTCTTTTTTCAACTTTTTCCTCTCTCAGTGTTGGAAATGATTCGAAAAAATACAAGCGTCGAAAATATTTGGAGAAACATATTTTGAAACTACTGGAAAATTGGATGGCTAATGCCACTTATCCCAGCCACATAGGCCCCGTAGCGAAACTCAAATTGGATTTTGTTTGTGTGTGTGGTTGTGGATAGTAAATGTACTCGAGAAACCTAAATATTTTATCTAAAATTAATTTCGCGTGGAGGATTAAAATAAAATTTTCAGCAAATTTTGATAAAAATTATTGAAATACGTGTTCGAAAAATTGTATTCTCATAAAAAATATGATTAAAATTATTTATTGACTTTAATTTAAATTAAAATCTGAATTAAAAAAAAAAGATTGAACCCCAATTTTAAGGGTCCCCCCACCACCTCGTCTCTGGAGTATCGTAAAAGAGGTTTATCGCGAGATGTGCCCAACAAGTCGGGGAATTTTAATTTGTAGTAGGGTTGAAGTTTCATCAAAACCCCTCAAATTCACTCTATTTATAACCCCTTCCAAGTCATCTACATTATAGCAACTCTTCATCTTTAACTTACAGTCCTTGGTATGAATCCTCTGCTACCACAAACAATGTTCAGACAACATTGTCTGAACCAAAACCAAAAATCCTGGCGTGTTCTTGCAGCTTACACTCTTCTGGGTTTCTTGTTTATCAGCCAATCATGTACATCGATCAGGGCTGAAGAAAACGTGGCTAGAAACCATACGTGGCAAGAAGCCTTCCAATTACTTGGAATAAGCTGGAATCCTGACGGCACATTGCATAGAAATATCACAGTCCCTCTGGTGAATGCCACCCCTTCTGTTACTGACCCGATAAACCCTCCTGTAGCGCTCTCGAAGGATGTTCGGCTTAGCCATAATAGCAAAGCCTATGTCCGCCTCTATAGACCAATCAATCCCCCAGAAGACTCCAAGATTCCACTCATTTTCTACTTACATGGAGGTGATTTTGTGTTGTTTAGTGCAGCGACAGTTACTTTTCATAACTTTTGTAATGATATCGCCGCGCAGTTCCCGGCGGTGGTGGTATCTCTCGAGTACCGGCTGGCCCCCGAACACCGCCTCCCGGCAGCTTATGATGATGCCTTGAATGCTCTCTTCTGGGTTAAGAACCAATCACTAGGTATAGGGGGACGTGATCCATGGCTAAACTATGCTGATTTTTCGACAGTTTTTCTATTGGGCAGTAGTGCTGGTGCGAACGCAATTTACCACCTGGCCCTACGTGCACAGGATTTTGATCTTCGACCATTAAAAATCCGTGGAATTCTATTAAATCAACCTTTCTTTGGTGGAGTTCATAGGACTCCATCGGAGATTAGACTTAAAGAGGATACTGTTATTCCTTTGTTCATGTGTGACGTATTGTGGACATTGGCATTGCCACTGCACGCTAATCGCGATCATGAATTTTGTAACCCGATAACTGGTGGATCTTACCACGGAAGGGTTCCACGCTTACCGAGGGTCTTTCTGCAATCATTCTATGGTGATCCCTTGTCCGACCGAACAACCCTGTTAGTAAAGTTGTTGAAGAGCTACAATGTAACCGTGGTCTATCAGTATACTCAAGATGGTTACCATGGTATCGAACTTCAAAACAGGACTGCTGCACAAGAGTTATACAACCATATGAAGCGTTTTATCTACTCTGCTAATATTACTGGTGGTGATGAATCTCATGCTTCTTGCTAATGGTTCGTGGCCCTCTGGTTTTTTTTTTGCATCTTGCTCTCGTAGTTGTGTTGATTTCAATAAAGTGTATTTGGGGTTTGAAATCTTGAATAAATTATGGATGTTCTGTGTTCAATCTTGATTATATAGTTAGGCCTATTTGTGCCTCTTTAATTTTAAAAATTGTATTATGAAGGAGTTATTGATATTGAAATGTATGGTTAAAAAAGAGGAAAAATATTTTAATTTACGTATAATATTATTTTAATAAAAAATATGTGGTTAAAAATAAGTACTGTACACAAAATAACTTGGTAAAATGGTTGACAAAAAAAGTCTTACTTTTTTAGGTATACGAAACCCGAACGATTATTATGCGAGCATTCTAATGAGCCCATGTTTGTCATTTAACAAATTAAGCCCCCGTTTGACCTCCATTTTCTAGAAATGCAAATGCTTAGAATCGTTTTTTTTTTTTTTTGAAAATGAATAGTTGAAAAAGAAGGAAATTTTTTTGATTAATATCATTTTATGAAAGATTGTATGGTTAAAAATAGAAAAGAGAAAAATGGAATATAATGGAATTTAATGGGAGCCAAATGAGGACTAAATTTTTCCCTACAGTAACATTTTCCACCATACATTCACACAATAAAATATTCTATACACAAATCAATAAAGTTTATTTAAATTTTAAAAACTCTTTCTCCAAAAATTACTATTCAAAATTCTATAATTTCTCCCATAATGAGAGACAAACAAGCTCTGAATTTCGTTTATTTATTCTTTCTATTTCATATTAATTTTTGTTTTCGGATATCATACTCGTTATTCTTATGCTGGAAGTTTCATCTACAATCCTACCAAATATAACTATATATATATTTTTTATTAGCATCAACAGACTACTCACATAATGTGTTTATAAATAATATACTGATATTCTATCATTTTACTCGTCATTCTTCTGAGGATTACAATAGCAAATTTTCATTGGATGAAGCTTGAGGTACAGAGTAGGGGATCACTCACATGCTTCACAGAATCCCTACACGTACTCATATTAAGCGGGTCCCGAGTATAAAAAAAATATCCAAAACCCCACCCCCACTCCATTCAATAAGGGTTCCCTATGTCTCAAGAAATTCCCCATTTTTTATACAAGTGGGTTTCGCGTGGGACCCACTATTGTAACCCCTACATAGTAAAGTAGCAAAATTCATTTTCATTTCGTTTAGAATTATTCTTCTTGTACAATCAGGATTGACAATATACTCGCAGAAGGGGGAGCCAAAATTTTTTTATTCAATATGGGCCCCCTCCCATGTGTCTAATTATCAATCGAGGTTGACAACCCCAATTGTACATATAGCACAATTGATTCGTGTCTCTTATGAATACTAGTGTAGCCACGTAATCACCTTATCGTCCTATTTTACTGTAAAATTTATCATCCAGTAATTTAAGAACACACGTCTTTAATGATGGTTGTGACAACTCATCGAAAGTTGATTTGTACCAAATGTCCATTTCATGAAACAATCCGAAATTTAAGATGAGCTGATCAGAGCTTGTAGTGTCTTGATCCATCTTCAATATGGTCCACATATGGAAAAATAAAAATAAATTTAATCATCCATCCATATGCACGTGGACACGTCCCAAGAGAAGTGGCAACAAGATGCAAACAGTGTTAAAACTGTGATTCCACGCCTAGGATGACAACGAGTCAAGTCGAATCGGTTCGGTTCGCGAGTCAAAAATCAAGGCTCGAACTCGACTCGAGCTTTTTGAGCCCCCGTTTGTTTCTTATTTTTGGAAGAATGAGAATGAAAAATATAGCCGTTACGAATCCCATATAAGAGATAGAAATTTAAATTTGATGACTTGATGTGATGGATAACGGTCATATTTTTTATTTTAATGAAAAAAAAATTGGAACCAAACAGGGGCTAAAGGTGGACTTTTTTGGCCCGAGCCGAGCAAAAGTTCGATCAAAAAATCGAGACTCGACTTGAACTTTCGACTCAGGCCTTACCGACCCAAAACGGGCAGACCCAAGCCAACTCCCTTTTTTTTTTTTTTTTCCCTCTTTTTTTCCTTTTTTTTTTTTTTTTTT